>NC_044573.1:17350304-17587492 GCF_901933205.1 Camarhynchus parvulus | reverse complement strand
CAGAAGCCTCTTCTCCATCCCAGAGGAGGCAGCTGCATCTCCCTGCCTGCCCTGTGGACATCACCTGCGAGTTTGAGTTCTCTGCTGGAGCTGCTGCCACGCACACAGTGATCACCTGCAGATATCTGTGCATGCAAGCAGGGGCTCTGCAGAGATGGAGCCTTCTGGGGAGTGATGAGCACTCTCCAAATAGTCATATTTCCTGGAAGGAGGCAGCACAGACTGTGAATTGGGTCTGTTCCCAGAGCATCTTAACTCACAAGTGATTAGCTGTTAATTATTATGCAATAAATTACTTAATAAATGAATATTCTTCACAGCAGCTATTGTGCCACATGACATCAGCTGAACTGTGTGAAATACATGTAATTACTGCCACAGAAATGTAATTATAGCTCTTCCCCACCCTCAAATTCTTGTTTGTCCATCAGCCATGGCATGGGCCCTTGGACCAGGCTCTGTGCAGACAGTGCCACCGTGCACCACCAGCCGCTTTTCCCTCTCTTCCAAGGCTGCTTTCAGTTTTCCAATGAATGTCAGGATTCAGTGTACAGGAGGCAAAAAATCTGTCCTCAGTTGTGCATTAACTGTGTCTCAGTCTCAGTGTCAGGTTTAAAAGCACCCTGAAGGCAACATTAAGCTCTCATAGTTAGCCTTAAAAGAGAATATTTTAAAAAATCCTACTACACATGCTTTTTTCATCCCAGTCTTGTTTATAAGTGGTTTTGCTTTATAAGGCTTTAACAGTTAAAACCCCAAGGAAGGGTGCATTCTCCTGCTGGAGTACTTCAGTCCAAAATGTTTTTGCGGTGACCTAACATTGTTTGTGACCCTGAAGAGGGAGAGGTGGAGTCTCTTAACTGAGATCATCAAAATATTTGTGCTGGTATGTGCATTTTAGATCTGCCCTTGAAATGATTCAACTTAGCCAAGCCTTAATTTGTTTTGGGCATTTGAACTTAAATTTTTCCCCCTAGTTCTTGTTGGTGTGACTTGTGCCAGTTAGCTGTCGAGGTCTGTATTTGTGTATTTGGTGTTTGTTGTGGATTTGGGTGTTTTCAGCTGCTTTTTGGAAAATGCAGTGGTCTGGCTTTGCTCAGAGGTGGAAGAAGAAATGGGGATGGAGAAAAATATCTGCATGTGATGGAATAAGTGCAACAGTTTGAACTTAATCAGCCAAAATGGCTCTCTTAAGGGTGGGTTGCACATATGAAAGACATATTGTAGTAAAGATGTGCTTGATTATACCAACAAACGGGGGATAGCAGGAAGCTATCACAGAAAATAAGCACTAGATATTACAATGGGGATTTCTCACATTGCTAGCAAGGGGAAAAGCTGCCCTGCCCCTCTGCTGGCAGAAAAGACCAAAGAAGATATTTCCAATTGCTTTTTTCCCCTAAAAAGGATCCAGGCAACACCATCCATGTGCATACTGCTGTCAGCAAAGCTGGTGCCTCCATTTTTCTCTAGTTTGCAGCTGCCACGGCTGCAGCAGCAGACAAACCAAACTGTGAGCACTCCCTGAACACAGCCCCCCCCAAAAAAGCATTATTTACATGTCTAATCCATCAAAGGCACGCAGAAGGGAGAGCAGGAATGAACTGCGTGTCAGAAAGCTAAAGAGTGATAATGATGCCCAGCAAATGGCTGGGAAATAACAGGGCTGTCACTGCAAGGCTGCTGGAGCACTGAGCCAGCCACGGGTGCCTGTTCTACATGCAAACAGCACCGGGGTTTCTGCAGGGCTGACTCACACGTGCCTGGAAAAGTGCCTGGTTCCCAGAATGTGTGGGAAGCTCTGTGCTCTGCATGCCCTCCATATAGGACGGTGATCTGATGGCACAGGATGGGCAGAGCCATATTACCTATGGAGCAAGCAGGACTGCCTGGAGGCTTTCAGGTCCAGGACAAGGTCTGTTCATGGCTGATTTCAGCGGTGCTAAAACTGATGCCTTGTGAAGGCTGATCTAGGACAAAGACTAGACAGAGCTAAAGAATAAAGTAGGGATCTATTAAAAGCTCTCAATTGATCCACCTTGGCAGCACAACCCAAAATGGTCACAAAATGGATCAGCAGTCATTTGATCTCACACTTTTATAAGTTCTGGTCCATTAGCATATTGGATTTAATTGTCCAAATACAGCCTTAGCCCATGAAGTCCCATCCTTCTTGTTTTTCCCTCTTCAGTCCACATTGTTTATGCTCTTGGGCCTGAGATCTGGATCTGTTGTCCTTGGGTCCCCAGCTAGAGAAGGAATTGCTTTGTCTCCCTGCTCTGTGAAGAGAGTTTACCATCCCCTAATATGAAGCTTACACACTAAAGCAGAACATAATCTGAAAAATATAAAAGCTAAAACCAGAGGCATCAAAACCAAAACAGGAAAATGGCTTAAAGCACTGCACAACTTCTCTGAACATCCTGACCTGCCCCCCAAAGTTGAAGAACAGTAAGAAATTATTGTTTTATTCTACAAGCCCAAATGGTTTGTTCAGCAGGGCAATGGACAGAGATCCTGACTGAAGGAAGTGGGGGTCAGTACCTTTTCCCAGGTAACAAGTGCTAGGACAAGAGGAAACAGCCTCAAGTTATGCCAGAGGAGGTTGAGATTGGATATTAGGGTAAATCTCCTCACCAAAAGGGAGGCCAGGCAGTGGGACAGGCTGCCCAGGACAGTGGTGGTGTCATTGTCCCTGGGAGTGTTCAAAAACTGTGCAGATGTGGTGCCCAGGGACATGGGTTACTGGTGGGCTTGGCAGGGCTGGGTTATCAGCTGGACTCCACAATCTCAGAGGTCTTTTCCAGTCTTTTCCTGTGATTTTATCACTCTCTAATTGAAAGCTGTACTGAGAAATGCAAACAGAGGCAAATGTATCCCACCCTACTCACACCTGTCGGGTTGCTTTGTTGCAGGTGATGTTTAGAAACAAATTACTCTTTCAGTGCATCCTAAAAAAACCCTCAGAGAATTTTCCTTGGTTGGGTTTTTATTCTTATTATCCAATCTCTGTTATCACTGCAATATTTCATGCTTCTGCGCAAAAAAAAAAAAAAAAAGGAAAAAAAGTCCTATCCAAGAACAAAGAAATCCACAGCTTTTCTTCATTTCAGTCTTTTGTGTCCAAAGGGCTGTCCTTAACTCAATAACTGAGTTTTTATTGTGTCACATTTCACTGTCCCTGACTGCAGCCAGCCTGGCTAATCCTTTTCCTGCTGCCTTATCGGTATTTTTCCAAAAAAAGACATTGTCCTTTTTGTCCTTTCATTATCACCTTGACACCTGCTCCTGAGTGCCTGGCCAGGTTTGAGAACTTAAAATTATTTTTTTAATGCAGTTTTATTTTGGAAAAAGGAACAGCTTCAAATTATTTTCCCACCCCATGTTTTTATACATGCTTTGCTAACCATGGTAGATCATTTGGAAATGGAAAAAAAAAAAAAAAGAAGAGTGAGATTTAGGTTCCTCCAGGATTTTGAAAATGAAGGTGTTCAAAGAGTTGCTGTTCACATACTCCCAGCTGCAATATAAAAGGAAGATTTGTTGCATTTCTGGTTGCAGTAAGAATTTACTTCGAATTGAGGTGTTTTAAAAGCAAACAACAAAAATAAAATACAGAGCCCTTTAGCTATATATTTTAATTGTTGACTATTGTATTGATATATATTCTTCTTGCAGAAGATACTCAAGTATCTTGCTCTTACAGACTTGAATCTTGTGATAAATTTTGTATTTCCTGTGCAAAAGGCCAAACAAAGAGAGGAGAGATTCCCATGCTAAAATCCTTTCTGTAATTGAAACAGGAGCTCAAACATTGACTCATTGACTGGCAGGAATCCCTCTGGATTGACACAGGCAGTGGCTGCATGGGCTGAGGGGCTCTGCTCAAAGCTCCAGCAGTACAAATGATTATCAACAGGTATCTCTGATACTCTTCTCACCTTCATGAATTCAGCTGATTGTTTTCAATACATGGAGAGTGTGGTGACTAAAGATGCTCAGGCATTTTTTCCTGATTACTTTACTTGGGATCAGCATGGGCCTCCCAGTGTGAATACAGAAGGGTCTTTTCTATCCCTTAGAGAGCAACAGTGCCTTATTTCACAGACTGCAGGAACTCCTGCCCTGATACTGGATGTTCAAGGCAGCTCTCAAGGAAGTAATGAATACTTCCCAAATTCACCAGGGAAGCCACAGGCCCTGGCTGCTCTTGCAGCTACCTGCCAGATCTGTTAATCTCTGTCTACAGCTCCTGTATTCTGCCCATGTCTCTTGGCCAGTAAACGCTTCCCAGGGACTATATTGCTTTCAAACCTTGGACCATCTGAAGAAGAAAAAGTGCTGCTTTTTTTTCCATAAGAAACTGCAAAAGTTGCACGTATTTAATGAATGTGGAACTGAGTGCTCTAGGCTGCTGCTTAGCTGGGGGAATAACATTTCTGCTGACTCCCTGAAGATTTCAAGCTGGCAAATTTTCACATTTATTTTCTTTTAATAAATTCTCTCCTTCATGTACCCAGGGGCAACTTTGATGGCACCAATCATCAACATACACACTTTCTCTCTGTGTTACACTTCTTGAACCTATTTATTCCATTATAGTTTAAATTCTTCTTGCTCTTATCAGGTGACCTTTACATACAACTTTGCCTGCCTCCTTTAGCAAACTCTGTTATCCTTGCTTTATTTGAAGCACTCAACAAGGTTATTTTTAATTGTTGCTATCCAACCTTTGTTCTGGAGAAACAAAATTTGTTTTTCAAAATAAATTATATCTGCAGCCTTTCCCAGCTATTGGCCATCTTATCAGACCACGTAATGATGCCAATTCTGCTTCATCAACTATTTTAAGATGCACACTGAGTCCAGTCCAGTTTATAAGAGACAAAGGCAAGAGTGAAATGTATGATCTCATTCCTCTGGGTGCAATTCTTTCAGCAAATGTAAAGTGAGCTGTTGATATGGAAAGGTTAATGCTGTACCCTCTTTTTTTATCAATTGTCTGTTTTCTATCAAATCTATGTCTTATCTTGTGTCTGCTTTATCAGATCTGCTTAAGCAAGGTACACATTTGAAGCCTCTTCTAAATTTAATTTCTCCTTCTTGAAAGTCCTGCAACTATTAAAAAAAGAGAAATCCTTTTATAAAGTCTATTTTAGACAAGGGACACAGGCCAAGTCCAGGTATTAACCACTTGCCAACTATGCCCTTGATCACAACATACTCCTCTCATCTTCAAATTGATCAGTTACCTAAAATAGAGCGTTTTAAGATAATGCACCCATTCCCAATTTCTTTTATTCAGTTAAAGGAAATACATTGGTACAAATTTCCCTTAAAATTGCCTGTTGGCCTTTCCTGACAGTAAACTTCATGAAATAAAAGAAGTGATTTCTGTTCCCAGGCTTTAGCCACTCAAAGATCTTGATTGTGAAGGGAGAGCTGCTGGTAGCAATCAAGAGCATCAAAAAATACCTTTTGGGGTGTTCCTGGCACAAACTGCAGTGTGGCAGAAAGCCACTGTTGTACAGCTTGTGTTCAGAACTGTCTGGATGCTGCTCAGTGAACTCCCACGTGTTTCCAGTGGTTTTGGGTTCCTTCCTTTCATTTTGGTTTCCATCTATTCTCTAGAGGTGAGGAAAACCACCAACCCCCCTCGTTGCCCAAATACTTGCTCTGCTGAATCTTAATTTCTCATGTTCTACTTGTGTACTTTTTTCTGCTTGCTTGATGTCTCACCAGCTCCTGTGAAATTTGGAAACTGAAGGGAGGCTTCATTGTAAATTAAAACTGATAATTATGAAATTAAAAATAGACCAGCAGATCTGTTAGGAAGCCTGAGCAGAGTGTAGGTAGTGATCTTGTGTTTATCAAATATGTTGCTGAAGATTTACCTCACAGGCTGGTTTCCACCTTTACCATTTCCAGACAACTCTACTTCTAACAGTGTTTTTCTTAATTCTATTTCCCCTTCCTCCTCCCCATCCCCAAAGAGCTGTGTGTCCTTGTGTATTTGGCTCCAGACAGTTGTCTTGCAGGGCAATTTGATCTTCCAAATGCATAATTTCTTTATGACTAAAATCAGGGATTTTGAGTTATACCTCATGGCCTTAGCCTGGAGGCCAGTTCCTTGTTGCCAGCATTGGTGTATGGTTGACTTTTTCAGCTTCATGTTGTATTTCATGTACTTAGTGTTAAAAACCTTCCTTCAGCCCTGTTTTTAGCATTCTCCTGTAGTGTAACTGTGGTCGACACTAAAAATATGCCCAATGTTTCCCTTGCATCAGTAAAGAATGTTTTGACAGGGATTTTTCTAATGCTGGAAAAGTATTTTTGAAATGCTGTAACTTCTCCTGAAACCTCAGTGTGTCCCTCTCAGGCTCTGATTACAGGGCTCTAAATGTTTTATATTAACTGTTAAGAGACACTCTTACAGACTCTTAGAGAAATCCTCTCTTTCTGTGCAAAAATCCAAGATGGTAGTTTCCTTTAAAATAAAGGGATATGTGCTCTGATAACATAAGCTTTATAATAATGAAACGAAGAAGCAAACTTAGTATAATTCATTGTCCCATTCATTCATGGATTGAAAGGAAAATTAACCATTTTGGAAAAAACAAAAGCTAATGCCTTCTTCTCACTTGGGGTTCTGTAAGCTTTAAATATTCAACAGCTTTAAGCATAATGTGCCTTTTTCATGTTAGACTCATCTTCCTTCCAACCCTTTGAGCAGTTTGCATGCTTGTGCCAGCTTTCAAAACTGACAACTGCCCTGCTCAAAGGTCTCAAAGGATTCTAGTGAAAAATGTATTTTAACGTTTGATCTCCATCACTCCTTGACAGAAAAAGTGAACTTTCAGCCATTACCAAAATTGCAGAAGATAGGCTAAGATTTAATACACATAACAGGAATGAGAGAACCTTGGTATTTCCCCTGGCTTGGGAAAAACAGGTTCTGCCTTTCAATGACATAAACCTGCTTTTTTAATGACTATAATTTTGCTAGTGTTCTGTCTGGGAAAATTGCACCATTCTGACTTGATAGTTAGAACTGTAGCTAAGCCAAAGGAGATGAGCATAAGAGTTTTGTGGAATGAATACCTTTGAAATTACATGCCTAGTATAGCAGTGAGGAATTTCTAAGAGCTGGAATTACCTGGAAGACCATCTCTGAAAGTGCACTCTTTGTTCATTAACTTCTTTTTGAGTCTCAAGATCTCTTGAGGTTTTTGTTTTCAGTTTGGTTTTGGGTTGGATTTTTTTCCTAACTAAGGTGTCAGACACTAAATACCTGCAACATATCTGGAAAACAGACAAAACTGGTAACAACACAAAAAAGTGTAGAAAAGCTTTATTGTAAACAAAATAATTTTGTGCAAACAGTGGGGAAAAAGGCTTCTGGTTTTTTAAAAATGCCACAACTTTGTAAAACCCTCCAAATCCACTCAGTCCACAAATACTCCACTCAGGTCAGTTATGCAATTGGCTTTGATTATCCTTGCAGAAAGGAGCTCCATCCTCTGAGGTTTAATGTTGGCTCTTGAGCGAGATCCATTTTTTTCATACCTCTGAGGCAAGAAGGCAAAGAATGACCCAGCAGAATGGAAACAGAACCGTGGCCACACTGGGCCGGGCTCTGTTACCCCTTGAGGCCCTCGGGGCCCTACCAGCCCCGGGAGCTGCTCCCTGCAGCCAGGCTGCTCGGGGTGTGATCTCCGCCAACCACAGGTCCCCCGCTGCCAGCCAGGCTGCTCGGGGTGTGATCTCCGGCCCTACCAGCCCCAGGAGCTGCTCCCTGCAGCCAGGCTGCTCGGGGCAGGATCTCCGGCCCTACCAGCCCCGGGAGCCGCTGCCCGTGGCCAGGCTGCAAAGGCCGGGCGCAGGGCGCTGCTCCTGCAGGCGGTGGAACTCAGTGAGACGGAAGCGAGTGGCCAGAGTGTTCACCATCCTTCTCAGGGCGAAAAACGCCGCCACAACTTGGAAGGAGAGGAAGGCGGCGAAGATGATGTGGACGGCTCGCTCCAGAGAGTGGATTTTCAGACCTTCATTAAATAGCAAGAAGAGAATTATAGGCAACTGCGGGAGGAGAGTCAGGAGCCAAAACCCAGCCAGCTCAGGGACCTATAACAGGGAGACATCACCTGTTAAAAACCTGACAGCTGGGATGAAAAAATTCCAAAATCTTGTGAAGAAAACACATTTCTTTTTAATTTTCCAAAAGCCAGCACATAATGGGGAAAGGCAAAGTGGGGTGGCTTCATATTTCCATATCCGATGTTTTTAAGAATACTTGTATTTTCTGACAAAATAATTTTAGGGAGTGAGAGAGCTCTCTTCTGAGAGAAAACTACTTGAAATTCACAAAATTAAGTGGAAGCCAATGCCAAGGGAATAGAAGATGCAGAGTGCAACTGAAGAGAAATAACCATATCCTCAACTTAAATCTCTTAAATAAAATGTCTGCCAGTTAATGCTCAACTCCCAAAAGCAGAAATTCTTGCAGAAATTACTGTGTCCATCTGGTAACTTACTTTCTCCAGGAGATTGCCCACATATCCCAGGTAGAGTCGAATGAGCTCTGTCAGAGAGACCAGGATCATGACAGTGACCAGGATGAACTTGTAGTAATCTGATAAGGCTGGATACTGCAGGGGAAGAAGAAAGTAGAAGTTTCTGTGGTGGTGTCTGTGATTAAATGAAGATGCTCTGTGCTACTCTCAGCTGACAGTAGTGGCATTCAAACACTCCTGAACCTCCAGTGTCCATGAATTCCCAAATCAGTGTAAAAACCTCTAACTCCAGTGAGCTGTATCCCACACTAGGACGTGTTTGATGTAACATTCATTTACAAACCAGCACTTTCCTTCCTTCTCACCTTCATGTAGAGGATGGCAACTGTGATGAGCCACCAAAACGGGAAGAAATAAACATTGAAATAGAGGGACATCTGCAGTGGCAAACTGGAAAGGATTTCACAATCTGTATAGAGAGAAAGAAGATTTTATCACTCCAGCTGTAAATATGACAGAAGGATACTACTCCATCTTAGCTTCATGCAGGGCAGTAATTTGACTCTTCCCAGTCAAATAAAATGTTAAGAAAAATATTTTTGTTTATCCAGAGGAAATCTTCACACCCTATCTGGAGTTACATAATTTCCTGGAATCCAAGGCACCTTTTGGCTCCTGGGACAGAGTATTTTTATAATATAGTTATATAATCAAGCGGAGTGTCCTATTGTTGATTACCTGGTGGCTTTTAGCTTACTCCACCATCTCTGACTAAGGCTTAGCTCAAGAGAGCTGCTAGAGAGCAGGCTTGCATGGCCCACTCTTCATTTTCAACCTTTTATTTAAACAGACACTTGGATGGTAATTTGATTCTTAAGAGATAACAGTTTAAAATACGTGTCAAACTAAATCTCATCTTTTCAGGCTGGTACAGGACAAGCTGCATCACATAACTCAATGTAGAGAAAAGGAAGTCACAAACTCCAACATGTGGGCAGTAAATTCTGTACTTATGACTTTATAATAGACCTACAAGGTCAGACTTAAGGAAAAAAATTACTTAAAAACAAAGAAGCCAAGAGTTCAAATTTCAATTGTCATCACAATGTTTTGGTATGTTAAAGGTTTCCTTGACATGGCATGGATATTTATAAATTCTGTGCAAGTTCTAGAACTGTGTTTGGATGAATGTTTAAGCAACATAAGCCAATTCTAATTAATTTTTCTATCCCTCAATTAAATTAATACTTATTTGCTGGGATTGCTAAGATTAATGCAAAAGCCAGACAGTATTGCAATGGCTGTTGCTACAGCAACTCCCCAAGATATGTATGAGTAAAACTGAATTTTTGAAATCCCTATGTCCAATAATTTGCAATTGGATGTTAACACAGGAGCATTCTTCACACAGCAAGTCAAATAAAAAAACCCTAAAGATAGAAGCTATTGGTGAAATGTTTGATAAATGAAACGAAAAACTCGTAAGCGTTAGCAGTGTTACTACACAAAGGAAGCGGGAACTCCTCTCTTAAAACAAGAACGTCTTGTTGATTAATTCGATCGGCTTAGAACGGATTTATGGGCTGAAATCACGCCAGCCTCTGTGCGCAGGCGGCACCGTGTGCACTGCCATGGCTACTATCGCACTAGAGGTTTGAACAGGGCGAGGGCTGGGCCGCAGCCACCGCTCTCCCCGCCAGGCCGGGGGCACACAGAGAGAGCCGCAGGCCCCAGCAGCTACTGCGGGCGCTGCCTCCGGCGGGCCCGGCCCCAGCTCCGCAGCAGAGCCCCGGGCCCGCCGCCGCCGCCCGCCCGGCCAGCCCGAGGCCGCGCTGTACCTGCGCGGTAGCCCGGGAAGCCCGGGGGGCGCGGGGGCCGTCGCCGAGCGCGGTGCGGTGGCTGTCGCTGAACACGGAGCTGCTGAAGGAGACGAGCCGCCGCCGCAGCGGCTCGGGCAGCGTCGAGGGCCCCTCAGGCCGCGCCATCGCGCCCAAGCCGCGGCGGGGCCGCGCAGGCGCAGTGGGGCCCGCAGGGCTGAGGTGCCGGGCCGGGGCCGGGGCGATGGCGGGCTTGGGGCGGGAGCGGTGCCGGGCTTGGGGCAGGAACGATGCCGGGCTTGGGGCGGCGGGAGCAGAGCCCCCGCCCCGGCGACGGACCCCGAGCCCGCCGGGGCGCGGATGTGGCGGGACGGAGCTGTGGCCGTGCCCTGGCGCTGGGAGCTGCCGGTGCCAGCGGCTCCCTTCAGTTCCCGCATCGCTTTGCTTCGTTTCGCATCAGTCCGAGGGGATTTTTTTTTCTTCCACTCTCTGGTTTTCTGAGAAGGTAACGGGAATGTTGGCCCGAGGAAAGCTGCTGTAGAAGCGCTCTGCTCCCATCTAGATAAATCCGGGAGAATGATGGTCCTAGATGAGGGTCAGAGAGGGAGGGGGGAGTGGAAGAATGGTGTGAACATTCTGTGTTGCCAATTAAAGTGGATATGAATGACTCATTTTACCAGAGATGCAGGTGTAACTGAGCCAGAAAATACCTTTTCCTCAAGGAAATCTGTGTGTGCTACTCTGAAGTTAAAAGCTGTGGTTTTACCAAGACAGCCATCTACCTCAGTCAGTTTTGTCCTTTACTGGGGGTTTCATGGAATCACAATAAATTAATAATATAAATCCAATTTCTTGTGCTTCTTTTATTCGGAAAATACAGGCCCTCTAGAAATGAGGTAATTTGCTCTCCAGGTTTTTCAATCACCTTAGGGCCTGATTCCTTCAAGAAAAAAAAGGATGCCATTCTTAGGTGTGCAGGAAGTTATTTTCTGCACAACCAAAATGAAAGAGCAGCTTGTGCCTTTTACTATGAGAGATTTTCTGCACCTAATGTGACATAGAATTACAGAATGGTTCAGGTGGGAAGGGAACTTAAAGACCACAGTGTTCCAAGCCCCCTGCTATGGGCAGGGACACCTTCACCGGGCAGAGCATGCCAGCTCTCTTCTCCTGCTCCCCCACCCCAAATCATGTTCAGCTCCTTCCCGGGGTGATCATGCTCCAGTATGACTTTCCAAATTCAACTATCTCCAACTAAATAATTTAAAGCCTAGTTTAAATTTAATTTCATTCTATCCCACTGGGAGGACTACAGAGAAAGGATGGCTAAACAAGGAGGAGTTCTGAGAAATCCATTTGGCTTTTGAGCTGGTGAATGGTGTGGTATTGACAACAGATGCTTTCCTAAGGACTTGTCCAAACATGGGTATGCCAGCAGGAATCTGCATTAAAAAACAACTGAAATTATAGAAGAGTTAAGGATCACTTTTATATTTGAGGAAACTTTATGAAAGCCAGAATTAATGTTCGGATGGGTTTCTGAACTTTAAAAAGTGCAGTCTGTATCAGTTATCTTGCCAATTGCCAGTAGGTGCTGGAAATTATTTCCTTTCAGGCTCAACAACTGTAATGGTGACTTTTGCACTGTTTAGCCAATATATTCATAAAATTCTCTGCTATAGAAAGAGGCAAGGTGAGGAATCTCAATGAGATTGCCAGAAATTTTGTTTTACTCTTGTTACCTTTGTTCTGACCTGATTAACCACTCTACAAGTTAGGGAGACTCTCATCCCATACTCTCAGCTACTTAGACACAAGAAACAGGCTTATATGAATCAAAATAGGGCAGAGTTTTGATTAAGTCAGATATTCATGGAAGTCTCAAGGTTTTTTCCATGGTATGAGTTGGTGGCATGTAAAAGTTCAGCCTTTAAGGATTTTCCTTTTGATTACTTTTTCTGAATGAAGATGGAAGAATTTTTCCTGAGCTACACAATGTTATTGTGCCTTTTCCTGATGCCAGTGGCTTTGAATGGGGACCCTGATCTTCCTAATGCTGCTTGTCTTATGTTCCCCAGTTCTGAAAACCTTCAAGCATGCAGCCAGGTGTCCTGCCAGCAGCTCTGCAGCAGCCAGTGGTGTCTTTTTGCAGAACTGGGCTCTGCCCTTGTAAAAACTGAAGCAATCCAGTTTAGCAGCCAGGAAAGTGTAAAACTGAGGAGTAGGTAAAGGAAAGGCTGATGGCATGCAGACACCACAAGAAATGTATGGATTTGCCATGCAGGCTCAGCTTCCAGACTCAAGGTGTGACTGTGATATTTGGCAGCCTTCCATTTTCAACAGATGGCCCAGCATTCTGCGTGCGCCCACAAAATAAAGTTGTGCACACTTTTGTTTAATATTTTTGTCTGTGCAGTCACTTAAAATATTCCCTGAAGAGAAACTCTTTGTTTTTACTAATTCTATTTGATTCTTGTTAGACTACAGCCTCCTATTTTAAAATTTTTATCTCTCAGCATTTTAATGATCAGAATTCTTTTGATTTTCTGTAGGGAGGGATGGAGAACATCCCTTCAAGTGGAAGAAAACCTTAAAACTTGAAAGATCAGAATACCTGGGGCATCTCCATTGACACATCAGTGCTTTCTGTAACAGAAGGGCAAGAATCTGTGCCATAAGGAGTAGGAGAAAGGAAACACTTAACTGTTACATGACTGTAACAGAGACCATGACCATCTGCATAAATAGTGTCACATTTCCAGCTTTTGTGACAAAACTCTGTCTGGCCTTTTCCTTTCTTCATGGAGAGGCATTCCCTGACTGAACCTCTGTCTATCCACAAATGGATGTTTACCTAGAAATAACCAGATTTCCAGTTCTCTGTGCTTCAAAATAAGATATTAAAATGTGAAACTGGAAGAAATAGGCTCACAGAGGCTCAGCATTTTAAATGACTGTTTTATTTCTCTCCACACGTGCTAGCTATAAATAAAACAAAAGTCTCTGAAAAATCTGCCTGAAAGCTTTAAATCAGAACAATATTGGATCTTTGTGTATCCACAGCAGTCCAGCTGACTTGGTAGACACTGGCCTGGCTCCCAGACCAAAGCTCCTGGGGCTCTCTGGCAACAACACAGAGCCATAAACACCAGATGCAATATATCTATCGAAATGAAATATCAGCAGTTTTGCACAATTGGCATTTCAGCAATGCAGGGTTCATTTAACTGGTTCCAGTGGTTTACCTTTGCACCTGAATCACAATTTCTGCATTTCTGAAGGTGCTGTTGTGGAATCTCACAAAAGCTATTTTCCCTAGCATGCCTGTGCTGCTGTCCCCTGATGTGTGTGAGCAACAGAAATTACTCTCCTCCTTGCTTTCTCCCTAATACCTGCCTGGAATTTTAGCAGAAATGGTGGAAAAGATGTGAGAAATACTGCTGAGCCAAGCTATGTGCAGGCAGGCAGAGTGCAGCCTTGCTTCCTCCTTGTGTCCTAAGAATGAAGTGGCAGATTGGGAGTTTTAACAAATCACAGACGCCATGAACACTCTGATGTGTGTGATTGAAAGGATCATGTTATTAGCTGTGCCAGTGTCTGCCAGAGTAATTTCACAGTTGTGCTTCTGCCTTGTGAACCCCAGGACAGTGTTTTTTTTTCTCTGTGTCACTTGTGCAGGTTTTAATTTCACACCTATGGGATATTTGTGTCTGGTAAACAGTTATTGTTGCTGATGAGACTTAGCCCAGGCCCTTGTGTCAAGTATTATCAAGTACATCTCACTGCAGGGATGCCATGCATTAAATGCATATTGGCTATTTTAGTTTTAAGCATAAAGATAGCAGGGGGAAAAAAAGGAAAAAAAAAGAAGAAGAAAAGGCTGTTACTTGTTCCTACAAATTGAATTTCTTCTTGCTGTAATTGGCATTTAGTTAGAGCCACTCCCTACTTTTGTTTTATTTATTTTGTTGATTCGTAGTTTTGTCAAGCATGCTGGGAGAGTCTGAAAGCTGGCATGGCTATTAAACAAGTTTTACTGTTTGTGTTGCAAGTATTCAAGATTTTCATGGTACTGAGAAGGTTACTGAGAGTGGATGGATTTTGAGCCAGGCTCTCACTAAAGATCCTTGATGGGGCTTTAGCCTTGGTCTCATCTTTGCATAGATAGGCAAGCTGATCTTTCATGCAGTAATTTTAACTGCCTGAGTATTATTTGTACAATCCAAACTAGTTAGAGGGGCTTCACCTCTTCTCTCCTGGTGGGTTCCTTCAGAGGGCAGGAGCAATGTGCTTGCTGAATGTCTCTGTCCTTCTCTACTGATTACCAGCAGAGTCTCATTGTTTTCCTAAATCAAGGTGCACAAAAGGTTTAAAATTTGATTCTTTATGGGGATGTAAGCTCTCCCAGATGTTGCCTTGTGTGTGAGCTCCTCCAGATGGTCAGGCTGTTTGTGTTCCCTGGGTACCACACCAGATGCTTCACCTGCAGTCTGTGCAACTATTGCAAAAAGGCTTCCTGGAACATGGACCCTGGCAGTTCCAGAGCTTTCTCTCTTTATTGCAGAATTCAAAGATGGCTCAGTATTTAAAAATTTACCTCCAATCTGTATCAGCTGTGCAAAGGCAGGATTGGTTTTGCTGTTGCACACTGCTGTCAGGTCCCTGTAACAGTTGCTTTATATCCTCTGCAATTGGCTCAAGCCTGAATCCTGAATGAATGATGGAGGATAACACTTGTAATTTGATCATTTAAGGAAAAAGAAAAGCCACAAGGCAGAGAGGACTATTGTTTAGTTAACAAACTGCTCTCAGTATTAAGGGTTTTTTTTAGTATTTTTTTTCTATTTGGACAGTTACATAAATGTCTAATTTCAATGGTGTGAGTATGCCACAGCTTCTGTGGAATTTAAATGGGAGTGGCAGCAGCGCTCTAAATTGAGGTTAGATATTTGGATTCTTTGATATACATTTGGATGTCTAAATTTGGATTTCTAAACAAGAACAATCTCTCTTTCTTCTTTGAAGCTTTGCTGAATGTAAAGGTAAGTATGAATGTGACGTGGTGTGTTCTCAGGTCAGCACCACTGTGTTTCCTTTGTTCTTTTTGCCCAGGCCAGCTCCATCCTTGTGAGAGTGAGAGGTTGTGAGAATGACTGGGAATCCCACAAGTCTCACTGCCTAAGAACAGCAGAGTTCTGGTTCAGGTCCTTCAGCTTCCAACAACGTGGGTTATGCTTTTGGGGATGTTAGTTCAACACCACTGCAACCTACAGTATTGCTCTATTGTAATGTGGTTTGGCTCCCTATTTCCTTTTATTCCATAATCTGTTGGCTTTAGGCTCTTTGCTGTGTTTCCAGACAAAACAAACTTGGCTCAAGTTCTCATCAAGTAGTAAGAAGAAAGTGTAGTGACTCTCAGAAGCTCCAAAGAGTGCTTAATTCTTTTTTTATTACATTTTCAATTGTTTAAAGCAGAGCCTTGTTATTTGTGGGCACATGCTGGCTGATTGTGCCATTAGACCTTAGTCTCAGCTGTTGTAGTTACTGTCATAGTGCAAATGATAATTTTGAACTTCTCAGCCTACTGTCTTTGAAATGTAAAATTTCTGTATTTCTTCTGTAGATGGGAGTTCCTCATGGAACCAGAATCCATAGATGGAACCAGAATCTTAAGTGGTGCTTAAGACTGGAGAATGTCTAGAGAAATTCTTACTATAACAATATTGCTTAAAATCAAGGAATTCCTTTCCTGCATGCTGAATTGTTCCCATTCATAGTGGAGGACAGGACTTAATGATGATATCCAACTTTCAGGCTTGTCCTCTTTCTCCCTGAAATGCTTTATTACAGAACTCAATTAAGAGCAAATTTCCCCTCAAACTCTGTCTTACAAGGTCATGTCTGCCTTTATGAAATATTGAATCTGCAGCTGCAGGATTTGTTACAACACTATTTTAAAGCACGTGATGCTGGTGCAGCAGCTCTAATTAGAAATGCCCTGAGCTCACTGTGCAGGCCAAGTGTTGTTTCCAAACTGCAGCATCCCCATCAAGAGGCAAGTTCATACATGTTGGAAGGACAGGGATACCTGTGGAAAAAACTGGAATCTGCTGAGAAGGGCTGCTATGCTGTGATTTCCTACTCCTTTATTTGAATTAGGTCAGTTTGAGCCAGGCTTTTGCCTCGGTAGCATTACTGAGTTGCAGCAGTTTAGTGGAGAGGGAAGACCAGGGCTAAAACCTTCAGCTTTGTGTTACAGTGTGACCAATTGTGTACTTTGCTACCCGGGCCAGTGAGAAGTAATTAAAATGGAATGTGGACTGAGGCTGGATGTTTATCACAGTAAGGCTGCCCTTGTGAGGAAGTCCAGCAGGCAGCCACAGGAAAAGATCCAGGAGATGAATACACCAGAAGAGTTCTGTTGTACACTACAAATTGCCCACTGCTGTACCAGGCAGCCTGTGTTGATCACACCCAAAGAACATCTCCTTTCCTTGAATATGAAACATGGCAACCCACTGTAGGAGGGCTCAGGATTGATACTGCTGTCCTGCAGGGATAATGAGGAATTTACCAAAGCAGAGCAACAGATGCCTTGAGAGATGTGAGTATGATTAACTCCATAAATACGTATTATGAAATCACGGGCAGTGTTCTAACTGTAATGAATTTCCCCTGAGGGAAAATATGCCTGAGTAAAGAAATCAGAAAGAACTTGATGCCAAATGCAGAATGCAAGGGAATTACTGTAAGGCTGGAGTCTATCCACATTTTTTTCTCAGTAGTCTTTTCCTTTGAAGACTCAGATGAGGAGTTATTTATCTTCATTTTACTATCCTCTAATCTCCAAAATCTGTATCACTTTCTTAACGCACACTGGATGTATCATGTGCATATATAGCATTCCCTGGGAGCCTTGTTACTGCTTTATAGTCACTGCAGGTGAATTTGTTTATAAAAAGGCAAGCACCTACTTGAGACAGCATAAGTCAGTATTTGCTCCTGTGCTGAAAGTAGATTTCTGAGTGTTATAATGTAAAGGGGATGATGGGTTTTTTTCTACAAAATTGTGAGACCAAATATCCCTGAAAGTGAATTCAAGCAGTCCTCATAAAGACTGTTTATTATGAAGTCTCACTTGTCAGACATGGAGGGCTTTTAACATCACATCTGGGTTAGCTGCTTGAGTTTGCAAATTAGCCTTAAAGCTGCTGGTATTTCCATGGTGTTCAGCTTTGCCTCAAGAAATCCTAGTGTAAAACCCACTGAAAAAATTTCCTAGACAGTCCCTGCTTGTCCGTGTGTCCTGGCAGAAGGTGATGAGTTATTCCTGCATCCCAAGAACCCTTGCTTGCAGGAGCATCTGTTGGCAGCAGACATGGCACAGAGGAGCTCATGAATTCCCCCAGTGTGAAATCAGGTTAGGGGAGCACAAAGCTGTGCTAAAACTGCCTTGTTCCAGGAGTGGGCTCTGGTGGCCTCAGAGCCTGGACTGACAGCACTTTATTCCAGCTGTTATGTGCCAAAATCTCATTCTGGCAAAGGGTGGAGTCAGTCAGCCGAAAAAACTGTCCTTCTGTTGTGTCCATTCTGATCTCCATGTGTCTTCACTATTCCACAGTGAACTTCACTGGTAAATAAATATCTTAGAGCAAGTTTTTTTTTTTTTTTCCTGTGCCTTTCAGAGCAGAGAGAAGAACCAGTGCCCAGTTAAGCTGAGGTTCAGAATGCCAGGTTATCTGTGAGAGAAGGCTCATCAGTGACAGTTTTCAGTGCAATGGGTAAAAAGCTGTAATTCCTTGGGGCTGGCTTTGTTCTGCTAAGAGCAGACAACCAGTGTAGCCCTATCTCCAGTCCTGTGTGCAGTCAGGGTCCTGACAGCACTAGGCACTCTGCTGAAGTGGATTAAATACATGGTTTGGGGGTTTTTGGGTGAGGAAGAACTTTAACCTCACAAGTGAAACAAGCCATATAACTTCACTAGGCCCTTCTGTAGTGAGCTTTATAAGGCCTGATGCAATGAGAGCTGGTTTCTTGGCCAGTCTTGATTTGACTGGCTTCAGCACGTGCTTAAGAGCTCTGCTGAGTCTAGGCTGAAAAGTAACTTTTCATGTGGGAATACTGCAAAAAGGATAATGATCACAAGAGTCTGGATGGTAGCAAAGGCTTCATTCAGCCTGCTCCCTTTGAGCCTCAGCTCATATTGCTTTGACATTAATAAGATGTTGAGGTGTACACTTCAGCTGAATTTTTCATCGGATTTCTTTAACTTGGGTTTTGTCCCTTTTTGCCTCTGTGTCTCTCTAGTCTCAAATACTCCAGAGAAATTGTAATTTTAAAATCCTTTTCCAACTGCCCCTGAATTTTTAATCATGACTTTCATCAGGTTTAAATGCTATTTGATTTGTAAATGTTGGCTGATATTTGGGCTGATTAATTTCACATACTGATTTCTGGAAGCTGCAATGCTCCATTTCACAGACAAATACTGCCCCAGCATATGGAAAATGGCAAATGATCCAGCTGCTTTGGGGCTCCCTCCCAAGTAGAGATGCATTAAAAAGATCTGGCTTTTCTGAAATGTCTCTGCAGCTGTTCAATTGATAGAAATACAGATTCCCAGATAGTTTGTACAGTTGAGGGTTTGTGGCATTCTAGGATATCTCCAGAAGTCAAGACTGATGCATCCATATCTAACATCTGTAAGATATCTATGTCTATTTTCCCAGGTGTCTCTCAGAAGGTGCCTTAACATGTCTCTGTCATACTCAAGCCAAATTAGGAGCAATTGTTTGTTCTGATCTAAAATTCTGATCCTGCTGAGAGCAAGAGAAGTTTGGTTGGTGGGAGTCAGGTATTTGGCTGGTTTCTTTCAATTGTTATCTGCAACTTGCTTCTCATTTTGTTTTTTGAATATATCACTGAGCTTCCTCAGTAAGAGGTTGTAATTTATACAGCTGGAGGCTGAATGAGCCTTTGATCACCAGCTGTGGTTACTATTTCTGTCTATTCTTCATCACTTCAGACACTAATAGTCAATGTGCCCCATGGATCCACAGGGTGCTCACTCTTGCTGTGGCAATATAATTTAGTGGTTAGTGTTCAATCCTGCGTCTTCCACACAGGATTGCTTTGTGATTGGCTTTTTGTGTGGTAAGGAGGGGATGAATTGGAAACTTCATCCTGAAATAGAAGTGCATACACAGCCTAGGTGGCTTTTCAACTCAGCCCAATAAAACAGGGTTTATTTCCTCTCTGGTAATTTTAGAAGATATTACTCAAAAATATTGTTTGGTTTAGACAGCTCTGCAACTCTTCCCTCTTTTCACCCTAGGAACTGGATACAGGTTGAGGCTTTTTGATTTGTGCAGGTGAATATTTCATTGCCAGAGTTCAAAGACTCTTCAGAATGCTCTGGCCAGTACCAAAACTGGATTCCTCCACTAAAAATTCAGAGTAACTTTACTGACTTAAAAGAAAAAAAATGCAACTGCAGTTGGCCTGAGGGGTTTTCATTTCAATCTCCATGATTTTTCTCAAAAGTTTTTCTTAGGTTGGGCATTTTAGAATTGTTTAGGCTCATCCCACAGTGATCTTGGCCTTCTTGGGTCCCTCTGCAGTAACAGCTGTGTGAAGATGAGTTCCATATTCTTGTCAGGAGCTCTGTTACTTTGTTGGCCAGTGCATTTAGAAAGGTGCTGTCAGTCTGGCTGATTCAATTCCACAGGACATCTTGATTTCTTCCCAGTGCTGCTCTTATTACTTTATTCCTGCATGTCAGGTGGTGTCTCAGCATAGACAGTGACCTACATAATAGCTAGTTTTCTTCTCCCTTTTTCTAACCCCAGTCATACTTCAGTGTGAATACTCATTGCAAAGACATTGCTTGGCTTGGTTGTAACCTCCCTATCTGATTGCTTCCTCTGCTTACTTGGTCCATCAGAGACCTACTGTTTCTCTAGACATCTCCCTTTTGATATATTTCAAGATTTTTTTTTTAATTTCTTCTGACAATTTATTGTCCTGGATTTTTTCTTTATTATATGTTTCTCATTTTTCCTGTCAAAGCCCATTGCATCTATTAAAGACAGATGAACTGGATTTACAGTGCCTGAAATATTGTTTTGGCCCTAGAACTCACCCTCTGCCACATCATTAGAAATTATTGCAGCTTCTCTGTGTCTTTACTTTAGAGAACCCATTGAACTCAGGCAGACATGTGGCACCTTTCTAGCAGGAGAATATTTATTTAATCCCCGTGTAGAGGAGCAGAGAGCAAAATCCTAAATCCATTCAAATCAGTGGGGCTTTTCCTGAGCTCCAGCTGAGTCGTGGCTTAATGATCAGGTTTGTGCTCTGTAGTCAGCCTTGCAGCAAGAGGAAGCACAAAGCAGGATTTTCACTCCCATGTTCTGGCAGTGTGCTACAGCAAGAGGTGAGGGATTTGAAGGACAAAGTTTTCTTCTGGTTCTGGCACCAACCTTCTGAAAGATACTTTAAAATTCATGTTCTCACATTTTGGCTGTGAGAGAAATGGCAGATTTGTCTTTACAAACAACCTGTGGGTCTGCTGGTAGATAAAACTAGCACTGAGAGATAAAAGAAACAATGGGAAGGATTCCACTGATTGATGAATGGAAAAAGATATTTGTTTTACAAATTAACTTTAGCGTTGCTGATAAATGAAAGTGGACATTGAAAGATGAAAGAAACAATGGGAAAAACCCCTAAATTCCATAAGAATTAAAAATGAAAAGGGAGGGTTATACATGAGAGGGAAATCTTTGGTATCAGGTGCATCAGGGAGTCTGTACCTCTCAAGTACCTCAGCCAATGGGGAAAGAGAGAAGGGAGATGCCACTGGGAAAGTGGGATAAAAGGGAGGCTGCATCCTCCAAAAATTTGAGAGATCCCAGGGGAATGCCCCATGGCCTCTCCCTTTATTTGAATAAAGTAAAAGGACTCCTCTGTCTCCTTTTTTGGATATAAACCTCTGATGTTTGTGGATTAATTTTCCTAACAGCTGTAAAATAAGAAGGTTTCTCAGCAGCACAGCACAGTTTGAATGAAGTTGTGCTGATGTGTTCCAGTTGTATCTGAGGTTCTGGAAATGAATGTCTGGCTGGGGCTTGCTAAGCCCATAAAACAACAGATCAGCCTAAACTGGGGTTTTTTTCAGGTGCTTAAGTGTGTTTCCTGGAGGGGACCCTAATTTACTCCCTGTGAATTGTGATGATGTGTCCCACTGAAAGGCCTCTGGTTTGATGGCAAGCCTGGCTTGTTCTCCCAGCAGAGAAGTTTTCTGAAATAAGGTGGGTTAAAAAGGCTTTCCCCTATTGCTGTCCCTTGCTGAAGAGCAGCTCGAACAGTGAAAACTGTGGAGAGCATTTGTTCAAAGAAGCAACGTTGGGAGCTGAAGATAAGAGCATTTATCTCCATGTCAGCACTACTCACTGTCTTCACTGGACTCCCAACACACCAGTAAGAAGGAGCTTAGGCTGGAGATGCTGGAATGCCAGGAGTCCAGGGGGGATGTTTATCCCCCAAAACATGGCACACATCAAATCAATTACACAGTGCTAGAGTATTCCCCCTGTCACCAGCCAGTGCTGTGAGCTCGGAGAAAATATGTTCTCCTGGGCACTAGAGGAGTCTCCTCCCTTTGGATGCTGATTGAATTTGAAATGTATATTAAGGGAGAGAGAAAAAGAGGGAGAGGAGACGGAATCTTGCGCGTTCTGCAGCAAATTGCCACATTGATCTTGTCACTTGGCAGACACAGTTGGACCTGAGGCTGTGAGTCTGTGGGATGTGCTGTATTTCTGTCATGAATTGTCAGCCTCAGAGAAGCTCAGGAGAAAGAGAGACATGGTATCAGAGTAGAAAACCATTAACAAAGGGACCAGCAAGCTGTTTAATAGCAAGTCAGAGCAGGTGCAGTTTTGGATTGTGCTTGCCTTCAGCAGCTACAAATGTGCTTTGTCCTCGTCTCCTCCCCCATGAAGCGGAGATGGGGAGAGGTGAGGCGTTAGGGAAGGACTGGTGTTTCCATGGAGGCTGCTGTTCCTCGTGGCTAATGGCACCTGCAGGCCCCAGAGGAGCCCTCAGCCTGCCCTGTGCCTGCCCTTGTCCCTGTCCCACAGCCCTCCCTGGAGCTGTCTCTGGGGGATCTCCATGCGGGATTTTCCTCTGGGCTTCACCCCAAAATGACAGCCTGTGTTACACATCACTGATGGCCAGTTTGGGAGCTGACAGGATCACACTTAGCATCTGCAGGGACCTAATTCTGGAATCAAAAACTTTCCTGAAATAGCTCTGTCCATCAGGAATGTGGCTTAAAATTCTGGTTTTGCTTAGATCACTGGAGGCACTGCAGGTGGAGCCACAGCCAGGCAGCTGGAGCAGCATCCACCAGGAGGTGCAGTCCAGCCCCAACAAAGCTGAACGCTGGCAAATCCATCCGGATGATCAGCGGGCCTTGGGCATCCCTCTGCCTGGAGGCTTGTACCGGGCTCTGGGGAATGATGTCAGTGCCTTGGGATGCTCGAGTTTCTCCCAGGCAGAACCAAAACACTAGGGAGCGCCATGGATTTGCAGATTTTGACTTGTGAAGTGCAGTCTGAGGCTGTGAGGGCTCCCCGAGGAGAGGATGTAGAGGGAGCTGTGCTCTTGGGTATGGAGAGGTGGCTTCCCTTTGGATACGGGAGCTGCAGGTGCAGACCAGGATGAAATGTCTCAGGAGGTGCCCATGAGGAGCTTCACAGGAGGATTGACTTTGGTTTTGAGCTCACACTTCCCAGTCCTTGTGAAGAAAACTTTAAATTTTCGAGTCCTTCAATACACAAACAAGGTTTAATGTTTCAGTATGTTTGAATGGCCAAGTCATTTCTTTAAAAGCAGGCTGGATCAGATTGTTCTGCTGTCTCTTATTCCCAGCCATCCAGAAGTCATAGACTCCATGTGGGCTTCACATGGGTTCTACCCTCTCCTCCCTTGTGGGAGAGTGAGAAGCTCATGAGCACTTTAGCAGTGCCCCTCCTGTTCCAGAATGCTCTGTCCTGGATCTTCTCCCATCATCCAAGGCCACCTGAAGCTCCCCTCTACCCTGACTTGGGGAAGCTGTCTGCATGGAATCATGCTCCTCTTAATCACTGATCATGTGATGCTGATGACTAAACTTTCATTATAATGAGCTGTCCCTTTTTTAACTCCCCTGCAGAAAAGGAGGCTTTACTGAAACCTGACATCTTTCAGAAGATGCCCATACCCATGCATGCAGAAGTGGTTTTTCACATAAACATTTAGGAGGTTTTTTTAAAGGGAGGTGATTTGTAAATATTTTGGTATTTTAAGTTCACTATTTTTCTCCTCTTTTTCCTGTGCTAACTAATCTAAGAGGCTAAATGAAGTCTTGCCATTATTTTTCCTCTCTTGTATTTTTATTGTCTTGTGGGATGTTTTATCATCTTGACATTTCTGAAAATATTTCCTGTTGTGAGAGCTCAAAAGTAATAAAAGTGAAAGAAAATGGTAGAAAAGGAAAAAGATGGTAGTGAAAAGATGCTTAGGAGGAAATGTTTATTGAAGTTGCTAGCAGGAGGAAAAAGATGAGGGAATACATTTTTTCCTCCCCTCATCAAAATTCTTAATGATGTAGATGTTTAGAAGTTTAATTGAGGAAAAAATCAGATTTTGGCAGGGCTGAATGGATACAATTTGTCCTGTCCTGCTTTGACCTTCCTCAGTTCTTGCTGGCGTTACTGCCAGCCCTCTCTTCCCCTTGGGCTGTGTCAGGAGCACCTGGGAACAGCAGATAAGAAGGAACCTTGGGGCAGAGCACCCTTGGAGCAGTGCTGGAGGCATCTGTGTGCTTGGGGGAACCCCATGGATACAAAGGGCTTCTGTCCAGGGGGAAAACATCCAAGGGGGAGCCTTTCCCCCCTGTGCTCTGAGAACTCCTCTCCTCTCCTCTCCTCTCCTCTCCTCTCCTCTCCTCTCCTCTCCTCTCCTCTCCTCTCCTCTCCTCTCCTCTCCTCTCCTCTCCTCTCCTCTCCTCTCCAGCACAGATCCAGAGTGGAATTTCCAAGCATGATGATGTGCCTGGCAGCAGGCAGAGGATTACTGGCTGCAGAAATAAGTTTTCAGGAAGTGTCTTTATGAGATATTATCTTTTTTTGTTTGGACAATGTTGGAGCTATGCAAGTCCCTGAAGAAAACAACCCAGGACACACAGCTCTTGAAATGAAGAAAAATGAGCACTAAGTTAGAAAAATGGGGCAAAACACCCAGAAATACATTAGAGTTCAGTGGAGGTGTTGGAAGTAGATAATAGGAAGGATCTGGAAGGTTTTGTGATGGGACTATTGCCAAGCTGCAAATATGCTATAAATGTCTTGGGGACTGAGGCACACAGGATATAAACCTTCTGAAAAAGAACAGATTTCATGGCTCTGCTGCTCCGAGAACAATGTGTTTACTGGGAATGTTGGATTAAAACTGAATTTCTCCACCAACAACTGTCATCAGTGTGTGCTCTGTTGTAAGTGGGCAGGGGACTTCTGCCTGCATTAAATTAAGGAGTGCAGTGTTAGGAATAGTTTCCTTACTTGGGATGGCGTCACTCCAAGCCTCAAGGTAATTTATATTTCAGGTAGGCATGCTGTAGTTTAACAAGCTAAATATGGACAAATGGAAGCCTGATGTGGGAGCAGATGCACTGGAAGCAACAGCAGAGTTTATGGAGAATAGCTGAATATCCTTCATATTATAGGAACAAGCATAAGCAGTTGTTTTTATTTTAAATTGGATTTTGGGACAAAGCACAGCTGGTACAAAGCTTGAGCACAAATTCAAATGCTGCTGCTTATTAGTGCAGTAACTGATTATTTACAAGTCCTAGCTTTCTCTTTGCTGTTTAATACTCTGACAGCCACAGACCTGCGTAGCATGTTGCAAACATAAGGTTTTTAGGGAAAATCAGCTGCTTGTTCTTACAGTGTTTGGCAAGGCAGGAGAACTTAGTCACAACTTGCTAGAGGTAATCTTGCATCTTCCTTGGCAAAGAATGGGTGGGAAGAAAGAGACAGAGAGGGTGTCAGTATCCTTCTGGTCAGTGTAAAAATAGCAAGTTGGAAAAAAGTCAGACAGATGATTTAACCATTTTTCATCTCTTTGCTTAGAGAACCAGGGAAAAGTGTGTTTGACAAATGACTTATCAGGTCAGCCCGTCAGCAAAAGAAAACCTTTCTGAGCAAGAAAGGAACTATCCTTTCCCAGTTACTTTGTAGTTCCTACTTTAGTCTTTCATGAATAATGGTCATTTGGGGACTTCTTTTAAAGTGTGGTTTTGTTTTTGTTGTTGTTTTTTTCCCTTACAAAGAAGAAAGAAGTCAGCATGTAGAGACATTAATTGGTTGTGCCCTCCTTGCTCCAGGAGTGCTGGTGGAAAAAGAAACCCAGCGATCATCCTTAGTTCACATGGGCTTCATAATACTTGGCACTAGGCAGCAGGCAGGATGAAAGGGTGTCTCTTGACAGCCAGCCTGTACTGGCAGCCTTTACTGCAGGCAACAAATTAATCCCCTCAACTGTGTTCTGCATAATTGTTGATACTGCCTTAATTGGTGCCATACGTTTCCCCGTGCCGACACGTCCATCATGTTAATGTCTGGGGACTGTTGTGTCCTGCCAGCTCAGGAGCAGCACAGGCTGCTCTGTCCCAGCTGAACTCCCACCTGAAAGGCCTTAGTAAGGAATTGGATGCTATGGCAAGGGGAAAATGAAGGGCCATGTTGGGGCATGACTCAAAATTCATGGGAATAGGGAGTGGGACTCCTGATTTCAGTAGTGTTTGGAGATGAGCCAGCTCTTTCAGGGCTCTCCAAAGGCAATCCATTTCAGCTGAAGTCAAATCTGAGGGCAAAGGAGCTTATTCTTCTGCTCCCAGGAAATCCCTGGCAGGGGCAGGCAAATGTTTTCCAAGCTCTGGGGCGTCCAGGTCAAGGCAGCTGCAGAGCTAATTGACCCCAGAGCACTGGCTTTGTGGGTTGGGATTATCATTCCAAATTTCATCCATTAATAAAGTGGCAGCCGAGGCAGAGCCTGGAGTGCAAGTGCAGCCTGCTGTCCCTCCTGCCTGTGCTGTGCTGTGCTGACAGCTGGGAAGGCAGGGAGCTGGATGCAGCCCAGGCTGAGGTGAGCATGCAGAGCCATGGGCAGGGAGCTTCTGAGAGGGAGCAGCCATCCCAGGAGCAGCAGGCAGAGGCATGGCTGAGCCCTCCCTCCCTCCCTGCCGAGGCAGGCTGCAGGCACTGTTACCTCTGGAGGGTCAGACACAGAAAATCCCAAGTCAGGCACTGAAATAAAAAGGCACTTGTGGCCATCTCTGTGGTCAGTTGTACAGCTCCTAAAAAAGCACCACCATTCCTTTGGATCACTGAGGAGTTCCATGCTCACAGCCATTGGAGGTTGGATCCTTATGATGGGCACAGAATGGTTCTGTGTTCCAAGTTCATGGCTGGGACCATGAATATTGTGCCAGGCATGACCCAGCAGACAGTGAGGAGGATCAAATGTTGGATAACATTTTATTCAGTAGGTGACACCCCTGCTGAGCACTGAATTATCTGGTTTGGGGAAAATGGCACACAGTTTGGGATGTGAAGCTCTATGTGCAGGGAGGGCAAATAGTGTTTGCCCAGGTGACCCTGCCTCAGACACCTCTGGGTGCCACTTTGCTTCTGCAATGAAATTGTTCACTGTAACATTGCCTGTGCACACAAACACGCACACACACACACACACACACTCTCTCTCTCTCTCTCTCCCCCTCTCTCTGCTCCAAAGCTTAATTGATATGAACTTCACTTATTTTCATCATTTCATGTGCCATCATTTCTTGTTCAAGCTGTTGGCTGGTTTTAGGCAAAAATATGTATGTAGAGATGAGAGAAAGAAAGCTTTTTCCCTATCCTTTTGTAAAGCCATCAGGGTGTATTTAGGCTATGGCCAATGCATGGTTTAAAAGCTCATTTATGAAAGCAGTAAAACACTGGGAAACACTTGTTTGCAAAGGTTGTAAATTCTAATGTTGACATTTGGGTGTGGAGCAGAGAGAAGCAGAAGGAGAATAAATGCCAAAATAAATGTGTTACCATAATTTTCAGAGGAATAAGGTTGCATGGGTTTTTTCAAGTGTAACTAGAAAATATAAGTCTGCTGAGCCATGATGTTTTATTTAAAAGCCTTCACATTCTCAGAAACCTGTTTTTGCACATGGAATGCAGTGGCAGCATTGGTAATCAAAATGCCAAAAGAAATGTTTTTTTTTTTCTTTTGAAAGCTGTGAACTCCCTCACCCTTTGTGGTTTCCAGGAACTGGCATTGGGAAAATAAAATAAAATAAAATAAAATAAAATAAAATAAAATAAAATAAAATAAAATAAAATAAAATAAATGTTGCTTCAAAAGGTTCATGTGAGAGACAGATAAAAAGGTTGAACTAAAGAAAAAGAAAAAGAAAAAAAAAAAGCTAAGTGAACCCTCCAAGCTATTTCTGGAGTCTCTTTGTACACCTTTGGTGAGCCAAAGTACATCTGCAGCACTGAGAATGCCCTGTCTGATGCAATTTCAAGTTTGGAATCGAAGCTTCCACCCAAAATCCTGTTTAGCCTCAGAACTCAAAGGATATGGGCACCAGTTGGATGAGCTTTCTTCTTCCCTAAGTGTCTCAGGAGCCTTCCATCACTGCAGGGAGAGGCGCAGCTGAGAAACGCAGCTTTTCCAGGAAGCAGAGGGAGGAGGTGTTGGCTCCATGCACAGAGGGATCATAATCCCTGGGCTGTCCTAATGAAAGCCCAAGAGGTGTTTGAGGCCTCTCCCAGAGGCAGAGCAGGCTCAGCACTTTGTCTGTGCTCCCTGGAGCAGGGCAGGGTTGGGCCACTGCTGCTGCTGCTGCTTGGGAATTGCCCTGATGGAATCTGGTATAAAGCAGGAATCCTCCTTGGGATCCTGGAGTTGCTACTAGCAGGGGAAAAAACCTTTTACATTCCTTCAACCTGCTAGGAAATCATCTCAGCTAGGCTGTCTGGAGAAATCAAACATTTCCCCATGCTTCCACTGTAGCAAGAAGTCCTTAAAGAATCCTGAAGTGTGTTTTGTCAGCACTTGAAGTTGAGATTACATCATCTTGTAATATATGTCAATAAAATCAAGGCATAGCAGCCTTCCCTTTCAGAACATGTGCTGCTGTGAAGGAGACTTGAACACTGCAGCTGCTGCTCAGAGTACAGTACTGCCCCTTTCCCCTGCTGCTTTAATTGCCTCTAGTAGCCTTTTCTAGCACAGGAAGTTTATATTATCTTTTCAAATTGAAACTTTATTAATGTTGAGTAAGGAGTTGGACTTTAGATACTTTGTCTAACGTAGTTACTTGAGCACTTGGAATTTAGGGACCTACAATGATAACAAACTGGACTGCCTAATGCTTCAATATTACATGCTATTTTTCATGAATTCTACTTTAGAATATATTTCTATGATACAATCATCAGGTGCTGTTTTTCCATATGATTTAGTTTAATCCAGATGCCACTGTTTACTCCTTCTGTGTTTCTAGTAGTATGTTTTGCAACTTTTTGGGGAAGAAAAGGTCACAAATCGAATTGGCTCAAATGCTGCAGTGGCTTTAGGTTACTTCTGCTTTTGACCAAGTCTAAATATTTCTTAGCCTCCAAAAATGTCACTTCTGGAAGTGGGGATGCTTTGCTGGGGCTAATGCCAGCTCAGGCAGGAATCACCATTCCTTTTTCTTCTGTTACCACTTCTCAGAGGCTGCAGTGCCAGGAGCTGGAGCTGCCAGCGAGCTGAGAGCCTTCATCCCCCCTGTCAGCTCCCACCTTGCCCTCCATAAACACCTCCAGCCACTTCAGCCTGGCTCAGCTCCTCAGGGGAACCATTTCAGCCCAAAACAGAACCCCTGTAAATCACAAATCAGAAGTGTTTTACAAGCCTGTGCACCAAGTGGGGAAGGTGCACACAGGGTACATTGTTCTCATGTGGCTGTGACTGAGGCCACGAAGGGCAAGGAAAAGTCCCAAAGCAAGAGCCCCCAGCTGGGCACCAACAGGACCCTGAGCCTGGCAGCTTGCTGGTGATGGCTGCAGCTGCATTCAGCTCTTGGAAGCCTTTCTGAATTCAGAGGCACAGGAGGAGGCCCCAGGAGCACCCAAGAGGCAGCAGATACTGAGATCCCTGCTGGGTGAGCAGAGGCTGCCCCGGGCAGGGTGCAGGGGAGCAGGGTGGGAGCAGGGGAGGAGGCAAGCAGGGCACCTGGAGGGGTCACAGGGGCTGGCTCCCAGCTTTGAAGGATGGGGCTGTTTGTCAGGGAGCAACAAATCACTGTGAGACCCAGAGGCAAAGGGAAAATGTCCTGAGGATCTGCTCCAGTGGCATTTGTGCACTGAAAGCTGGAGGTGCTGAGAAAGCAGCTGGGCTGCTGTCACCCTGTGGCCAGAGACCCTGCACTCTGCAATTTAAATTAAGCTGTCATGGACCTCAAGATTTTTGTGCTTTCATCCTGGCCCACCTAAATTCTGTCTACTTGATTTTTTTCTTTCAAGGATGCAGGCAAGACGAAGGGAGAAATAGCCTTACATTTAACATAATTGTAGTATTTATATTTGAGGGAACAGTTTGAAATAGTTTTAATGTTTAGCTGTGAAAATGGCTTTAATATTTTAGATGGGCTTTAATCCATCCTCCTAAGTCTTTCCTTCTTCCCCCGGGATAAACTTGAACTTTGTAAGCACTGATGATATGAAAAGATATAATTAAATAAATGTATCTAAAGAAATTAAGTGCATTAGGATTCTGCCAAGCTTTGTGCAGGGCTTACCTCTCTTACCTCCTATTTGGTGTTGTATCTGGGCTCTCTTCCAAAGCTTTGCATGCCTTGTGTGGCTTTCTTGGCCTCACTGGAGCTGCATCCCAGTGTGCAGTGCTCCTGGATGTACCATGGGGGTGGAATGGGTGATTCCCCATGCCAGAGGCTGTGCCCAGCTGTGGTGGGAACACCTCAGAAGACAAGGAGGTGCGGCATAAAGCTCTAATTAAGTTCCAACTTTCAGAGCTGATGCGAAGATCACATTTGAAACCAGATCAGGGTGAGGCAGCTCTGGGCTGCCCTGGATCAGCAGCTGGTGCTGCTGCCTGCCTGTGATCCTGCTGCTGGAGAGATGCAAGACCTTGCTGTGCTGACAGCAAGCAGTGACTCCTCAGCCACCTTGGTAGCTCCCAGCTGGGGCTGCACTGCCCACTGGGAAGGGTCTTTGTTAGGACTGGTGCTGGGAGAGGTGTAACCTGCAGCTGCTGGAAAATCTCAGTGGTCACAGCCTCAGCTCAGGACTTTTATTGGCCCTATTTCACTAAAGGTGTTTTTTTGGTTGTTACTGCCCTTTGTCCTTGCCCTGCTCACCTCCAGAGGAGCCCAGCTCTGTCACCACCAAAACTGGGCAGCAGTACAGAGAGAACAAATGGGCACTTGGCCCATTTCTCAGAAGCAAGAGGAGATGAGTGAAGAGCTCTGTATTCTGTCTGTGAGGAGAGTGAGGTCATGGTGATGTGATGGTGCTTTGTGTTGGAGAGTTCATTATTAATTGTGTTATCTCGACTTTCAGGCTGTCTTTGTGAGGTACCAAATGGCCACCCTTCAGCAATGCAAAGCACTCCATCCCTGGGTTACAGAATGCCTCTGGGTTCTGGCTTTCATTACATTTGTTCTGCTCTGTGTGTGCACAGCATTCCTTTCCCCTTAACACAGGCTTTTAAGCAAGCCAGGCCAAAAAAATATTTACATTTTCCTATAGCATTTGGTCTGTACACAGTCAAACAAGCATGGCACTGCCTGAGAAGTTGTGGGACTGGGATTCAGTGGGAATGTGGCATCCTGAACTGCAACAGGCTGGCTTGCCTTGCTCCCATCCCTGCCCTGAGGAGACAATCTCACACAGAAATGTCTCTGGGGCCATCAAACTCCTTTACAGGTGCCAGAAAGAGGCACTGTGATATGCCTATCTAGACATAATTCCAAGCAGCAGACTGTTAACATTATTTTACTCATAGGAGAAGCTCTTCTCTATTTTAAAGAACAATCTGGTGTTTGTTCAAGATGTGTTTGATGCATTTGAAACCCCACACATAGCAAGGAGACTATAGTAGGTGCCCTCAGCACTGCTTAAGGCTTTTAGTTAGAGATGTCTTGTCACAGACATGTTTTATGAAAAATCCTTTCCTTAGGATTTTTTCTCCTGAGAAGCTGAGAGGCCTCAGGAACAAAATGTAAACAACAGTTATCTGCTGCGGAATGCAACAGGTGGATCTGTGATTGGTCTCTTGTGGTTGTTTCTAATTAATGGCCAATCACAGCCCAGCTGTCCGGACTGTCTTGGTCAGTCACAAGCCTTTGTTATTCATTCCTTTTCTATTCTTAACTAGCCTTCTGATGCAATCCTTTCTTCTATTCTTTTAGTATAGCTTTAATATAATATATATAATAAAATAATAAATCAAGCCTTCTGAAACATGGAGTCAACATTCTCATCTCTTCCCTTATCCTGGGACCCCTGCGAACACCGTCACAGTGTCTTCTCTCCTGAGTCAGTCTGGATCCCTCACCTCCTCCCCGCACACTGCTGACACCAGCTCTGTGATTGATGGTGCAGAATCTGGGTTTTGGGGCTTATCTTGCAGAGCAAAGGTTTGTTCATGTTCCTTGTTCCCTGTTCTTTGTACCCCTGTGCGTGGCAGCTGGGGAAGGAGAGCTGGACAGGACTTTTGACAGGGGTGATAGGAGAGAATGGCTTTAGACTGGCAGAGGGCAGGGCTAGGTCAGATATTAGGGAGAAATTCCTTACTCAGAGGGCAGTGAGGCACTGGCACAGGTTGCCCAGAGAAGCTGTGGATGCCCCATCCCTGGAGCTGTTCAAGGCCAGATGGAATGGGGCTTTAGCCACCTGGCTGAGTGGGAGCTGTCCCTGCCTGTGGGAGGGGGTTGGAACTAGGTGAGCTCCAAGATCCCTTCCAACCCAAACCATTCTGTGTCTCTGTGGTTCAGTGAGCTCAGTGGTTCCAACCAGGCTGGGGCATGGACAGAGCCCAGGACAGACAGGTGCTCCAGCCCTCAGCACAGGGAGTGCTTGGTGATGCAGGGGTTTGCTGGAGCTTCCTGGATCCAGGTGTCCCAGTTCCACTGAAATTCAGTGGGATTCTGACTCTAGGCACTCTCTCACATGTCCCATGCTGTTACAAGTGAGCCTGAAAATACAGAGACTTTCCAGCATGCCTGGCCACCTTGCTCCTGGTCAATGAAAGGTAGCAGCTTTGGCATGTTTGAAAATCCCACTAAACATTTATTTCAACTCTCCTTAGCCAAATCCCTCATTCAGGCTCCCTTTTTGTTTTGGCTGTACTGGAATAGCCCTGGGGATGGAGGGAACATAAATGTAGGAATCAGGCCCCTTGAGTGTCCTGAAAGACATCTTTTCTAGATGTCAAGGCAATTAGCTGTCTTCCTCTGTTATGAGAAAAAATCTTGGACTGGATTTATATCAATTTATGTGTATATATATATATGTATGTATATTGTTGGGGTTAGGCACAGTACGCACCACACTGTCTGATGTATCCACTGAAAAGTCAAGAAACAGTTTCTGTAAGAGCCACAATGTATTTCCCTGTTGTAGTGGGTGGATGTATGAATGTGATTTTATGTATCCTTTCACATATAAATGCCTCCATAAATACAAAAACACGGCTCTGTACCTATCATTCCATGACTCTCATCTGTCATTTCTCTGTGGCTGTCTGTATGATCTATCTGTCTATCTATCTATCTATCTATCTATCTATCTATCTATCTATCTATCTATCTATCTATCCATCCATCCATCTATCTATCTATCTATCTATCTATCATCTATCTTAGTTTAACCCTATATTCATCTTGGAGATATCATAGCAAAGTGTCTGTGGTTTTTACAGCAATATTTCTTTTTGCTTTGACACATGAATCGGCTTTGCAGGATGAGGCTCTGAGGAGTGCACTGAGGAGCTGTGAAGAGCTGGGAGGTGGCAGACACAGGGGTGGCACACCTGAACTGCTCCTGCCTTCCCTGGAACATCCCCCTGGAGCCAACATTTATGGTAAATACTCCCTGCTGATGGCATTATTGCAGGAAACACTAAATGGATCTGACGTTGAATAGTTACAGCCTTACCTTTCCTGATAACTCTATGTTAATGTAACATTAATTATTCCTGACTTACAATGCTGTTGAATGTTGATAAAGGCTGAATTGCTACTTGAAATGCTGATCCTGACAGTCTTGTGGCAGGCACTAAAATGTGCTTTCCCAGTCTTAGGGGGAAAAAAGGGAATACATTACTGCTCTGATTACAGCACTTCAGAGGGAACATATTCCAGTCACATCTCGTGGAGCGCTCACCTGAATCCCTCTTGCCTTCAGTAGCCAGTGCCTTTGCACAGGACATAAAAGGAATATACATTTCCCTTTTCTTTATTTAAAATTTTATAGCAATTGCTGATGTGGGTTTAGTTCAGTGTGTGTGAACAGATCCCTGCAAGAAGGATGCTGTGTGTCCATGGAGCAGTGGGCATTTCCTTCACCTGACAGCTGGCACATGGGAGTAAAACTTGTGGAGCAAGCAGAGAGACACCAATTCCCACTGGAATCACCTTCCCTGCAATTTTGAATCTGAGGTTTTTTGCCTCCAAACTCTGTCAGTCTGCCCCTTCTGCCCCCCCCTATTTATCTCTGGTGTAACACTGCCATTTTCATGGTATAAAGAACATGGGAAGCGTAGAAAATTTGAGGACTGGCAGGACTAGGAAACCACAGGGATTAATTTCCAATGAGCCCATCAGCTATGTTCAGCTCTTGTCCTCCAAAATCCTCTCCTCCTCAGGGCTGTAGGAGGAAATAACCTCCATCCCTCCCCAAAGTCCCAACCTGTGTGGCAGGGGAAGGGCTGAGGAAGGGAAATGCCCATAAAGTGGGATTTTGAGGAACCTTCTTCCACTGTCCTGAACAAGCAACTACTTGTGGCCTTCACTGTAGGAAAAAAATGTTCCATCTCTCAGAGGGTGTTTGAGGTTGCTGTTTGTTTGTTTATTTAAAAAGAAAGCATCTGGCATTTGTGTGCAAACATTAATGAGTCATTAAAAATAGACTCAGCACTGCACTTGTGAGGCTGGGATCTTCCAGCTAGAAGAGAAGAGATGAGAGGGGGCTGGCACACCCTGAAGGGCTGCTTTCCAAGGATCAGGAGGGGACACAAATTTAATTTTTACCTCCCTCCTTTTCCCACCTCACCACGACTCCCAGGGGCACTTCCAGCCTTCTGAAACCCCTTGGTGAGCACTTTGAAACCAGAGCTAAAATGGGTCTCTTGGAGGCTGCTGTGCCCTCTGTGGAGAGCCCAGCACTTGGGTGTGGGTCTCTCCAAGGAAAGCAGTTTATTTCTGGCACTGCCCAGGCCACAAATAGACCTGCTGGTGGGGAGGGACAAGTGTGGGCTGGTCTGGCTCTGTCCTTTCTGCAGTGTCAGCTGCAGCTGGAACCACTCGAGTCCATTAAAATTCAGAGATATGTGAGAGAAGTGAGGCTCTAACAAGACTCAGCCCTGTTCTCAGAGGTTCCCGAGCAGCACAGCAGGCCTGGCTGGAGCAATATTTGATTCCAGCAACGTTCCAGCAGATGGGGATCCCTTGCAATGCTGGGGCTATAGGAACTTCTGGAGTTTCTTTACAGGAGGAAATTCCCCAGTATAAATAAAACATTTAAATCTCCAGCAGTGTAACACTCAGAGAACTCCAGTTTTGGGAGAAAGACACCTTCCTGCTTTAGATTTATCTCTGGGAAGGAGCTGTAAGCTAAATCTCCCACCAGGAAAAGGTACTCTTGTGTCAGGTTACACTTCCACCATCTGTTCTGTCACTGGCAGCAGGATGATGCTGTGCTGATGTGCCAAGTATTTTCCTTCTGCAAAGCCTACACGCTCCAAGATTATTGGAAAGAAGCTACTGTATCATGTACAACTACTTGATTTTGTTTCCTGCTTGTTTTTGTCTATTTCTGCGTCTCAGGCCTTCATTATAGAGAGGAAACCAACTGAAGTAACTCCAGCACCTGGGATATGTTTGAGAAATGGAGAGATCTGTGTGATCCAAGTACCTGCTGAAACTTCCCCCATGCACCCAGAGATGCTCTCTTGTGTTCCTCCCCTCTGTCATAGTGAACTCATTCATCTTCTGAATTGCTTTTCATAGATGGCTGCTGAATCATGCACAGAAACTCCCCTGGAAGGGAGAGCAAAGGCTGCCTCAGGCAGTGCTCAGCAGTGAAGGGTGCTCAGATGCACTTTCCTGGCTGCTGCTGCTGCAGAGAAGGCTCAGGACATGCAGGTCCAACATCCATGTCAATGGAAGCAGTTTGCATTTGAGGAAAAGCTATAATTAAAAAAAAATATTTTAGATAGGTGTAGCTTGATTCCTTTTGCCTTTGGAAGCAGCTGTGCCTCTGTGTGTGCAACAGTTTTACTCTGTCAAATCCCAGAGGGTGTTTGTGCTGCACCAGCGTCCATAAACCCTCACAGCTTCTGTGTGGAGATGAACCCTTGATGTCCCTGCATCTCCTGGGGGTGTCACTTCTGTGGGCAGCTGGGCCCAGGCTCTGGAGATGTAGAAGTGATTTCAGTCTGTCAGGGCTCTTTTGCAGAGGTGATGCAGCTGCTTTGTCTGCTGAGGGGGAGCTTGGATGGCTCCCAGAGATTGCTCTGGTGTTTGTCACCATCCCACAGGCCTTGCAAGGAAGGTCACTTAATTTTGAGCAGATTCTTCATACTCCTGAGTACTGCATGCTCTAGAGTGCTGTGTGGATGGAAGGTTGGAGGTGAACCACATAAAAGTAGATATGAAGAAGAGAGTAGGCACCTTTCATGGTTAAATTTATTGGAAACCAGAATGCCCAAACAGGGACAATGCTGCAGGGAAGGATTTTGGTGATCCTCTCATTTAGTGCTGCTTGTGAGGTTGAAAAAGGACCCCTGCTTACACAAGAGAGAGCAGATATCCAGGGCTAGAAATGTGAGTGGTGAGTGAAGGAGGGGAAGGACAGGTGAAGTGGTTGCTGAAGGAATCACAAAACATCGAGGAGTGTCTGCAGAGGGGCTGAGCTTCTGTACCCAGGCTAGTGCAATAATTAATCCTTTGTGATCCTGACAGATGCCTGCAGAGAAGCAGAAACAAAAGATCGTGGTCTGACAGTGATTAATGCATCATTAGTTGTCAGATTAAGACTTGTGGAAGTGGGTAGATAAGCCCTAGGCCAGGTTGTTGATTGTGTTTGAGAAAACTGCAGAGGCTGACAGTGTGGGGGGAGCTGGGCTTCAGCAGTTCCTTACCACAGGCACTTGCTGTGCTTTCTCTGAAACCAAGCTGTTAACAGGACAGGAGGAGAAATGCCTGTGCAATTCATCAAAAAAAGCTCTGCCTCGAGCGTGGGTTATACTGAAAAAGTGACAAAAGCCAGGGTCGACCCCAGCCTGTGTTACACTGGCACCTTTGCAGGGCAGGGAAGAGGCTGCAGTTCACTTCTGTCACCCAGGACGCTGTGGCATCCCTGAGAAGGAGGGAAATGCAGCTCTTGCTGTGTGTGCTCACGGCTGGGAGGCTGCAGGAGCTGCTGGGGAGCTCCTGTGCCCCACGGGATGGACGGCAGAGAGGATGGAGCTGCTTGGGGCAGCCCAGGGGTGCTCCCAGGGACAGCACAGGGGTGTGCCAGGGACAGCACAGGGATGTGCCAGGGACAGCCCAGGAGTGTTCCCAGGGACAGCACAGGGATGTGCCAGGGACAGCACAGGGGTGTTCCCAGGGACAGCCCAGAGGTGCTCCCAGGGACAGCACAGCCTCTGGTGCTGCTGCAGCAAAAGGCTCTGCCTGGGGGACTGTGCTGCTCCTGCTGCAGCTCCCTGGCTGGGTCCTGCTGGGGATGGGGGCAGCACTGCCAGCCCTGCTGCCAGAGCACAGCAACGCTCACCTGAGAGCTGGAGTGGGAATGTTTGGATGGGAGCAGCTCTGAGCACACCTTGGAGCAGCTTCACAGCCAACCAGTGACTCAAAACAGGAGGCAGTTGTAGGAATCTATAAAGGTAGAGGGTTTCAGGTTTGTGGGAAAACAGACAGGCCTCAGTTATGACAGAATTATTAATATTGCTGATGCATCTTGTTAGCTGCAGGAAGATGTGAAGAATAGAACAATAGACTTGTGTCTAGCGTTTTGGAATAGTTTTCTAAGTTGCAAAAAGTTTCTAGAAGCAAGGTTGCATTTCACAAATAGGGCTAGCCAGCGCAGCAGTGGGCAAGTTCAGGCACCTCCAGGGCTAGGCAGCAGCAGAGTGGGAATATGGAGCTCCCAGATTGCAGTTTCCAACCAGGGTGCCCAAATTGTGCCAAAATCTTGCTTAAGGTGCCTATGGTACTTGCCTATGTTTTATTGTAACAGCAGCGGCCTTTGATCTCCGTGGTTCATGCTCTCCTGCTGTAAGCTGGGTTACTTCTGCTGAACCCTGTTTTGCAGAGTGCTGCTTGTCCCTGTGTGAATGCTCCTGCAGACAATCACAATATTTACTGTACAGCATCGCTCTGTAGCTCTGCCTAATTCTCACACTGGTTTCCAAGCTTCTCAACACGTAGATTTTTGTCAGTTTTTGGAAGAGGGATTTGCTGAGGAGCAAATCTCCTCAAAAGGGCTGGAGAAAGAGGATGGCTGTAAGCCCTGCTCAGCCTTGGTTAGTTTGGCAGGAACAGGGCAGGGGCTGCACACATCCCTTCACCTGCCCAGCACTGCACAGGACCAGCACTGAAGTGTTCATTGTAGTCACACATGGCTGTCCTGTGTTTGCCCATTTTCCTCCGGATGTCTGAATGGAAGTGCTTTAATCCTTTCAGTTCTTCCTACAAAAAGCTGTTGACCCCCTGTGTCTGTCCCACGGGGGTGATGAGTGTCACAGTGTGATCCTGCCATTCCCTGTGCACCAGGGGCTCTCTGGAGCCTGTTCCAGCTCTCTTCCAGCCTCAGTTCCCAGTTTCAGTCCTAAAATGTTTTATTTTGTTCGCTGGATGTTTTCCCTTGTTTTCCCATTGTCATTCACTGTGAGGAGAGCTGCCTCATTTCTTCTCCAGAGTGACACAAAGCAAAAGAGCCTTCCCACATCCTCCCAGGCAGGGCTCATTGTCTGTAGGGGCATCCAGCCTGCAACACCAAGGAGCTGCTCAAAACCTTCCAGAAGTGAGCTCCCTTCCCTGAGAACGTGGAGCTGTGTGCTTGGGCTGATGGAAACTGGTGTAGCTCCACTGATGTCAGTCCAGCTTATACAAACCAAAAATGTGGTTCAAAGTCAGTGAATCACTCTGCTGGAATGTAGCCAGCTCCAGAGCACACCTGTCCCATGGGATTGCTGAGAAGTGAAAGTTGCTTCAATCTTTTTGACTGATAACAAACAAGCCCCAAATCTGCCATGGAAGAAAGGCTGCGCTGCCATGTGTGAGTCCTTCTGCCCTCTGTAAAATGTCACTGGTTTTGGGGAGGGGTAGAGATGGTCCATTATTTATATAGCTCCACAAATGAACCCACACATCCATCTTTTGTCTTTTTTTTTTTTTTAATTTTTGAAATGTTCTGATTTCTCTGGTGGACCTCAACTTGCTGGTGCTAAGAGGCTTCTTGCCGTTAGGGGTAGGGCTGCAATACCATGGGCTCCAAAAGGGATAAAGAGATGGAGCAAGACAGAGGCAGACTACCAGGCACTGTGACCCTGGGGTTCCCTGGGGGTGCCCATGTGTGAAATCACAGGATTTTTGCAAGGTAAAAGGCATCAGCAGCCGTGCTGGCTGATGGAGCAGGAGCGAGCACTGCCAGCCCTACAAAGCTGCGTCCTGGATTGAGCTGCTGGGCTCGCAAAGTGGAGTTTATTAACTCCAGATTTTTACAGTGAGGCTGGCATGCCAACAATAGGGCCTGAACACAAAGGATCTCTTGCAGATATAAATCAGGGGAAGGCATCTCCAAAGGCTCCTGCCAGCCTGAGTCACACAGCCCAGTGCCAAGTGCCAGCTGCTGGGTGGCAGCGGGCCCATGGCTGAGTCACAGATTCCCAGCTCAGGGGACATCCCTGGTGGCCTGGTGAGCAAACCCAGCGAGGATGTGCTGGGCTGACTGCAGGGCACAGGGCTCCCAAACAGAGCGCTTGTCCCTCACTGATGGATGAAGGGAGCTTGGGCAGCTGGTCAGTCTCCAGGGAAAAGGAGGAGGTGAGTTGCAGGTCCTGTGGTGGCTCAGGTGAGGAGAGGCTTTAGGGAATAGCTAAAGGATTTGCCCCTGATGAAGGCAGTAGGGCAATGGCTATGACTGTCCCAAATTCATAACCCTCCACCTGCTTGGAGGTGTTCAGAAACATCTTTATGGTGCCATTTTGTGGCAGGAACAGATGGAAAGGCTGGAAAGGTTATCTCCTACTGTGCTTGATACAGCTCCTCAGCTGGAAATAAGCATCCCTGGAGCTGAGCCAGTACAGACCACATGTGTGTGCACCCTTTGTGTGTGCTGGCACAGCATCAGCCTTCCTGAGGGAAGGATGGGAGCCTGAGCCTCCCCTCCTGTGGCTGCAGTGGACTCACACTCACCCAGCTGGCAGAACTGGCAGCTTAAATCCCTCCTAGCCCTGCTGGGATAGGGACCCTTCCCTTTGTACAACATCCTTAAGGAAGGTTTAGCAGAGGTTTGGGTGCATCAGGAACAGCTGCCAGGATGGGGAAAACAGCAAACAACCCTCTTGTTGTGCTCCTCCTGTGCATTGTAATGCCTCTCACCCCTTGGCTCCCCTTCAAATGCTGGTGGAGCTCACTGACAAGTGAAAGGTTTGTAGTGAGTAAATGAGTAATTTACCAACCCCTTTGTTGTTGGGTTTATTTGGGTTTTTTGTTTGTTTGTTTGATTGTTTGATTACAGGGCAAAGACCATATTTAGGGCCTGATGCTAGGTCAGAATTGGAACTGGAACTTTAAATACAAAGCCCCAAAAGGTCCTGTAGGCTGGTCTCAGTCTTGTACTCAGGTCTAAGACACCTGAGCACTGAACAATTTGCTTGCTGATGCTGAACACACTGGGGAATGTGTTTTGCTGTTCAAATCTGTCCTGAACTCACTACTTTTCGTGTCCTTTTAAATAACTGATCATCTTGGACCTTCCCATTTTGCTTGGAATATAAACTTTTCATGGGGATGCTTTCCTGTTTGCACCTACCCTGCAGATCTTGAGGTTAATCTTTGATTGGGACCTTGTTGGTGTTTCTGCAGAGTAAACAGAGTTATCATCTGTATCCAGAATTAAAATTCAGGTGAGAGCAGCTTGTGTGGGTGCAAGGATGAGCATTGCAGAGATGAGCACAGGCAGAATAAAGTTCAGTTATTTTTCTTTCATTTTTGTGCTGCAGGACAAATCTTCCCCAAAAATGGAGGCTTTGCCACATGTTTTCTATAACCAGCCAAATAAAATATTATGTTTGTTAGCATTCTGGGTCACAGAAATAACTCAGGCTCTGGGCTTAGCAATTTTCTTCCTCACAGTGGCTTCTGCTGAATGATAATCTTTAAAACTGTCCATGTGGGGGATCAGATCCTGACCCCCATTGCATCTGCTGCAAAAAAACTGCCCAGCAAGAACAAAGTGAGCTGGGTTGGTTGCTACAAGCACTGGAAACTTTTTCTGCACTGGAACAAGGGAAAATCAAGCTGGAGTTATTCATAGGACTCACTGCTTGAGTAACCCAGTAGTTTTCTTTGAAGACTCTGAGTAGTTGAGTAGTTTGGTTTATACAGCTTCTATTTTCACAGTTTAAAATTGATTTTTTTTAACAATAATTCAGTCTTGGCCAGTTTATTTATAAAAAACAGTCTGCATTGAGTTTATCCATAACTATCCACCTCTGGAATTCCAATTTTGCCTATTCTCCATTTTCTCACAACTTAACAGTAGTCTGAGCTTTCCTAAGAGGGATGGATCAATGGATCATGGAACAGAGAACAAGGAGGAAGTTTTAGTTTTCATTGCAATATAATATCAAAAAGCATCAATTTTTGTGGGGGGAGGACTCTGGTTTTGTTTTCCATTGAAACTTTTTCTTTGCTTGTGTTTTTCTGTTTTTAAACCAGCTAGAGGATTTCAGAGGCTCCATTTGCACGTTTATCCTTAGGAATGATAATGCTGGGATCCTACTGAATGCTGCAGGACAGCATTGCAGGACTGCACTGCATTTCCCCTGATCATTAGTCCCTCATTCTTTCCAAAGTCCTCCTCCTTACACCCCACTGGGGCTGCCCTGTGTGCCAGGCAGCTGCAAACCTGGCAGGCAGGGTGGGCACCAGGGATACCCACTGCCAGAGGAAAATCCCATGGAAGGAGGGTAAAAGCACAGGCACTTGCTAGCTGTACCTTTAGCCAGGACTTTGCTGCTAGTAATGGAATTGTATTTTTTTTAATCCCTCTTTTCTCCCAAGTTCCCACTAGGATGCATGCTGTTCCCCAATGGTTCTATGAATGCTGCTGAATACCCCCAAAGCCCCACTGAGGAGGGTCCCTGCTGATGTTGGGGGCCATGGCTCCACCTCCTGTGCTCCTGAGCACTTTCTGCTGCTGGCTTTGCTTCTCTACCTGCTGTTTACAGTAAGCACTCGTCACAGTAAGCTCATTAATCACCCCAAGCCATGCTTCCCTGATTCCATTTATAGCTCTACTCCCTCTCTATTCCTTTTCACAGCCCCCATCTTAGTCACCACTCGATTCTTGGACTCTGGGCTTTGCCTTTATTTAAGCTTGGAATGCATAAAGCATGAAAAAAGCGGGAAATTTGGAAAAGCAGACTAATATCACAACAAAGTGTATGTAGGATACATTTAGTGTTAGACTACTTGGCCTAAAGTGTATTGGCAGAAGACTGGCAGCAAAGCTATTGCATTAAGTGAAATAGAGACCATTTACCCTCAGAGGTTAACAGGCACAGGACAGACAAACAGGAGCCCTGTTACCCTCTTGGGATTCCTTGTGTCCTGCCAGCAGCCCAGATTGCTTTACTGCCCTTAGCACTGGTCAGCCCAGTGCTGACCTTGGCCACCAGCCTGGCTGGGAGTCCCATGGGCAGCCCACAGGAGGAGGGGAAGGGTCATGAAATGTAAAACTCTCTGCAGAGGTATTCGGGTGCCCAAACATGCAGAGAGGCACTTCTTGGCCTTTCAAAAGTGTGGTGGATTGAGAACCTCTTCCCCCTCCTTCTCCACTGACCTTGGTGTCTGCAGAGCTGTTCCTCTCACTATCTCCTCTCCTCTCCTCTCCCTCTCCTCTCCTCTCCTCTCCTCTCCTCTCCTCTCCTCTCCTCTCCAGCTGCAGTTATGTGTGCCCAATAACTGGTTTTCTTTCCTTCTCACAGATGTTGTCTCAGAGGCATTTCCATCACTCTGGATTGTCCCAGCTTTGGCCAGCAGCAGGTCTGTTTGGAGCTGGCTGGCACTGGCCCTGTTGGATGTGGGGGAAGCTTCCAGCAGCTTCCCACAGAAACCACCCCTGCAGCCCCCCATGCTCTCAGCACCTTGCCATGCAAACCAAACACACTTAAGGTCTCTGGGAGATTGGAGGGAGAGAGGAAGAAAATTTCCTGTTTCAGGGATTGAGTCTGAAGAGCCTGACCCACTTGGAGGCCTTGGGAGACCTCATGGGGCACCTCTCTTCACATCCAGGTTTCTAACACCTTGGCAAATCTGCTCCAAAGTAGTTCTCACTTCTGTTGAGCAGTTTCTGCCTGCCCAGGGCTGGGAGCAGAGTCTCAGCAGAGTCCTCCTGGCTGTGTGAAGCTGCTGCCCTGACACTGCAGTGTGAGGGTTGTACAGACCCCAGGGATGGCAAAGGACTCCCCCAGCAGCATGTTCCCGGCTGACATGGGTTAGCTTGCAATAGGTCTGTCAACAGCAGCTGGAGAGAGCTCTGGTCCTGGAAAACAATGTGTCAGCTGCCTGGGTTGGGCTGAATTCTTCAGTGCTTTGTCTGAGCCCAATGTGCAGCAGCATTGCTGTGGGATGAGCTGTGATCCCGCAGTGCTGCAGTCCTGCTGCTCTGGAGCATGGACCTGCCTGCCCAGGCCCAGGGGGGGCTGCCAGAGATGGACTGGCTTGCAGGGCTGGTCAAAAGCTGCACAGACCTGCAAGTCTCTTGTATTTATATAATTCTGTCAGTCTCTTTCCACATCTGAATTTTAAACATCCGTTATAAGGCAGTGCTGCTTTAGTGGTGAGCCAAGTTTCTCTTCTGAAACACATGTTCCCTAAATCCTTCATCCTTTATTGCCTTTGTTCTGATTTATTGCCCTTGCCTTACCACATGTGTGAAGCACAGTGGAGGAAAAACTCCCAGACCCAATAAAGCAGTCCTCTCTTCCCTCTTCCCAGCCCACATGCATCAGGATTAATACCCTGAATAATTTACATCAGGTGATTCAACAGTGAACTAATTTATCTCTAATTTCTTACCTGCCTTCATGTAAATACAATGAAGAGGATGTTGATAATGTGAGAATTATGGTAAACCCAGAAAAAGCTACTGTGGAGAACTGAATAAATGGGGTAGACACTAACTCTAGAGAATGGTGGTGTCATTAAAAAATAAAAATTGTTGACTTCCTTTTCTAAATAGGCATTTTCTGGATATAAATTTTTATGTGACTCTTATCAATAGACTAAAAGGGCCTAATTTGTCAAAAACTCTCTCCCACAAAATAAAGGCCACTTTTTGGTATCCCAGGGGAAGCAATAAGCACCCGATGCACTCAATTGCTAGTGAAAAAAAAACAACAACTGTGGAAAAGTAAAATAAAAAAATTTGTGAAGATTGTATGAGATAGAAAAGTCCTGTTGAAGTTTTCGTTTGGGACGCTCTTGATTGGAAGCTTGTTGTCATATTCAGGCCTGGTAACTGTGTAAGTTAAAAGAGGAGGGCATTCAAAAGCCTGCTCAGAGGCATATTTGTCTTCTTTTTCTTTCTTCTTTTTCTTTTCAATTTTTCCCTCCTTTCTAAATGGAAACCAATGTTCCTAGCAGAATGTTTTACAGAATCTGCTTCCTTGAAACCAAAATGAGGCAACAGCTGTGCTTGCAGCAAGTTGCAGCATCTCCTTGCTGGATGGAGGCACAGTTTGTCACAAGTGGTGCTGGTAGCAAAACCCCAGCGAAAGAACCTGCCTGCCTGGGGGTGTTCACTCCTCTGAGGTGAGCTGGAGACACAATTTCACTTGGTTTCTTTGAAGAAAGAGCTCTACTCCACCCAAGGTCAATGAACTGAAGCTTTAGTAATCCTAGATGAAATCCTAATATGAAATGATCAGACTGCTGCTTTGATGAAATCAGAGCACAAGTGTTGTAAAATATACATCACTGAGCATCTTTAAAATCATAAGGCAATGGTTTTAGACTGCTTTCAGGTCCAAGTGAGCCATGCTTAAATAGTGTACTTGGTACCAAAGTCCAGTAAATTATTTGTATTCATATGTCTTGTGAGGTTCTTGGAAGCTTTCTGAACATGCAAACCCTGATTTGTTTAAGGGAAAAAGGCAAACCACACTTGCCTGCTTGAAAACTGCTTGTGAAAAGGTCTTGAGAGCCTTGGGCCTTTTTTTGTTTTCTTAGAAAACAGGAAATGAATTTCAGTTCTGCAGCTGATTTCTTAAGTGACTTGCTTTCTACAATCACTTCTGGGTTCTGGAATGCTGCAGAAATTATCTGAGGGCATTTTCAACACTTCAAAATTAAAATCAAATTGCTTGAAATTGTGCCAGCATTTTAATGAAAATTATTTTCTTTAAACAAACACTTGAGGACTTTCAATATTTTCTTAATCACAAGAGTATTCTTAACCTAAACACCTTTTCATTGTGGTTTCTCAAGGACCCTGTCTGCAGTGCTACAACCAGATGGGTCTTAGGATGCAATCAAATTCAAGATCTGCTTAGCTGAAAACTAGATGAGTGAGGGACACTCATTTTCACCCAGCACAAAGCTGTAAGGAGGTGTGACTGCAAGCACCATCTCTGCCTCTGCGCCCACAGAAATGTCTGGGCAGAAATGCCAGCAGGGCTTTTGCTGCAGGGGGAGGTCAGGCACAGAGTGAGCACTGGGGTCTGTGCAGCTCCCAGGTTCCCCCCAGTCCATCCACAAATGCTTTTAACAAGGGCTGTGACCTCTTTGCTGAGAGAGACACATGTAAGCAAAAGTGACCATGCAGCACATGGGATCCCAAGGCTTCCATGTGTTTCTCCAAAATATTATATTTTCTGATATTCACTGGGAGATTGACCAAACTAGAGCAGGCTGCCTAAAAGATAAATTCCCTGATAAAAATGTTGCAACATCCCTAACTTTCCTCAATATGCATCAAGAGGTGCACTCTTTAAAGAGCTGGTAGCAAGGGAAACAGTCTAAATCCTTAAGATCACCCCACATGCAACCATTAAAGTTACAACACTTTGACCTAGAGATGCTACAAAAAAACACAACCAACCAACCAAACAAAAAAGCTACATAAAACCCTTTCAGCCCTATGGACCTATGGACATGGCAGCCCTTCAGATCATGACTCCAGGATATTCTTCTTTGACACATATTGCCATATATTCTGAACATAAATGCTGTTCCCTCAGCTTGCTTCTGGCTGGGGCTGGAACTGCAGAGAAGTCAGTGCACACAGGGCCTCCCAGAGGCTTATGCTGGCTGGGAAAAAGATGTGGAATGTGTCCATATCAGAAGAGTCTGGAAGGAGTTTGTGATGGTCTGTTATTTCACTGTTAGCTGGGAGATGTGAAATTTCCTTTTCCGGATGAGCACATTTCGTGTTTTGCATAAGAAAGCAATTGCTTCTTGTAAGACTTAGCATTTCTGCTAATTTAATGAGCTATCCATACAAATGGGCTGCATTAGTCATTGGAAAGACCTTTTTCAAGTTCCCCAAGCATGCTTTAGACCTCCTGATAAAGCCAGTAGCATGCTGGACTTTCACAAGCAGAAAGACCTCCCAAAGTATGCAAGTTATTCCTGGCATGTTGTATTCTCAACATGTCAAGGAAACATGGATTATTTTTACACAAACAGGCAAATCAAAATGGTTCCTTAGCAAGCTCCCATGAACATTCTTGGACACTGAGAAGGAAAAGAATAAAGAAAAGTAAGAAAAATAATTGCTTCTGAATTAGGTTTCTTAGATGGATGTGTTGTCACACATTCAGAAGTTCATTTGCACCAGTTTGGACCTGTGATGAATGGTGGAGGGAATGAAGGATAAAAAGAAAGAACAAACAAGGACCATTAATTAATCTGGATATTTTATACTTGAGTGGATTTTTTTTCCATACTGTGAATTTATCTTCAAATGTAGACTGTGATGAACTGCAAACACTTATGGAAGTTCTTTTAATAGTTATTGATTAAGAGGTGATGTGAAGGTGTTGAGAGGGAAAGGATCTCTGGAGCTGAGCAGGCCAGTGTGGAAAGGAGACACCCACATCTTGCTGGAAACCACAAAGCAGCAGAGCAGCAAAACCCCTGGAGTGTCCTCAGCTCCCCTGACACTGAAGCACACAAACTCGGCCTTAGGTCTCACAAACACTGGAGCTGTTTTGAAACTCCCTGGGAAGGATTACAAATGCTGACTGCAGTTTCTAGACAAAGACAATAAGATATCACAGCTCTGGCCCCAGCTCAGTGTTTTATGTCTTAGCTTGTGTTACCATGTAGGGTCCCTGTGCATTAAATTGCCTCAGCCAAAACCCAGTTCTGACACCCACAAAATAATCCTGTGATTTACCATAATCCTGTGATTATGGTAAGACAATATAAAGTACTGCCTGACCTCAGCATTTTTCCCATTTCAGTGTAAAGAACCATTTTTCCACACAATGAAGGGATTTTTAACAGAAAAGAGGTGTAAAGCAAGCATAAATAGTGACACTTAATGTGCAAGTTCCTTCTGTAGGTAGTGTGTTTACTGGTTCCATGCTCATGTTCAAATTCAGGAACAGCTCTTGCTGCTTGGGCTTGCTGTAGACTCAGCCAGCTGCCTTGAGCTTCATCTTGGCCCAGCTACTGTCAGTAATGCAAGGGTACCAAAAACTATCAATGATTATACCTTCACTCAGTGGGAGGGTGGTTTTAATGCAAGTGCTTTATCCAAGGAAAAACAAAAAAGGGGAAGAGGGGACTTTTGTGCAGCCAAAACCTGCAGCAGCTGGGTGCTGTTGGGTTTGGTGCTGTGCAGGGCTGGGACTCGATGGTCCCTGTGAGTCCCTTCCAGCTCAGCTCATCCTGGGACCTGGCAGTGGCTCCTCACCACAGGGACACTGCTGCTGTGTGAGGTGCATTTTGTCTGCAGGAAATCAAAGTTCACACCGCCTTCTCTGTTTTCCTTTTATTTTTCTAACCTTGCACCTCAAATTTGCCCTCTCTCCTCTGACAGGCCTCAAGAAGAAGCTTTGAATGTGGTGCCAGCACAACAGCAGTGAGAGAAAATAAGGCAAGTACCCCCAAGATGTAATAACTACTACTGTTATTTCCTATTGTTCATCTGAACTTCCACTTCTGAGAACTTGAGTTAAATCCTAAATTTTCCTTTTATTTTTAGGCAGAATATCCAGCAAGTTAAGAAACAGCGTCACAAGGAGGTCCTAAGATGGGGCTTGCTCCAGTTTTCCTGCTGAGCATGTGTTTAGGAATTGCTGCTAAAAAAAATTCAGAGAGGATGGTAGTTGCTGTGCTGTCACATGGCCTGATACAGCACAGAATCTGCTTAGCATTCTTGAAGGGAAATTATCCAGCGCTGCAACTCACAATTTATAATTGGTTGCATATTAATAGCTAAAAAAGGCAATAAAATCCACTGTGTGTTTAAAAAAAAAAAAAGTAAGTAGGAGTATTACAAGCTGAGCAGTGAAAATCTGGGAGACTTCTTGGCTAGAGCAGGGCTGTGTGCAGTGTTGTTTCTCCTGTATTAATTACAAGCAATTTTCAATCATCTCCTTCCTTCAAGGAAGGATTTTGTTCAGCGTTTTTGTTAATTTTAATCTTGCTAACGTGATACTCTCTTGGAACCTCTCCCTTGTGTCATAACAGTGAGACATGCTGCCTCTTTTGTCCCTGCCCTTTGGGAAACACAGTTACTGCTGCTCATTGCCTAACCCTGCAGTGGTGACTGTCAGTACACCTCCCTTGAAAGGGAAAGAAACTAAAACTCAGCAGCAGAATTGTTCTTCCCCCCACCCCCCGAGTTCACTTTTATTTGCAGTATTTAAGCTAGACTGTGTGAGTGCCTCGAGAAAATCGGGGGTCTAAAATGTATGATGCTGTATTAGAGTGGAAAGCTTGTTATTCAGCACACTAATTATTTCTGAGTCACTGTATTTATGAAATATCATGTAATAACTACTTCACCACCATGAAAAATAAATAGTGCAAAGGCAGGCACTTTATGATTTTGACGTTTTAGTGTATAAACATATTCCCCAGTCTCTCTGGGGGCTACTGGGAATCAGATAATGATGTTTTTATGACATCTAAAAAAATGACATTGAATTTCATAATCTGTAACACTCCATATATATTGTTAGTGTTGAGCATTCTATTACAGCCTCAGTGGCTTATATTGCAAGTGTCAGCTGCAAAGGGAAAATGTACAAAGGTGGGGTTGTGGAACTGGGGGGAACAAGAGGGTAAAGCCTTGCAGTGCACACCTTAAAGCCTCTGGACCAGCTGTAATGGCAGATCCCAGACTGTGCTGGGACACCAGAATCCCCCTGCAGCTTTTTTCATTTCAGGATGGATTACAAAGCCCTTGCTGAAGGAGGCTTCCTGCTCGCACTTATCACTAGAGGGTAAGTAAGTCTGAGGTTTCGGTGTTACAAGGGTTGTGGGTCATTTACTTGAGTGCTGGGAGAAGTGTCTTTTGACATAAGTTATCTAGCACCTTTTGGGAAAGGGGCAAGGGATGAGGAAGCAGTCGCAGCTTCAGAAAAACTCAAATTGTCACTGAAAATGACAGTGAGAAATGAAAATGAGAAATGAAAATGAGAGTAAACCATCACCGCAGGTGGACGATGGGGACAGTCCTCTCCTTTCTGACACAGTGCAGGACAGCAGCCCCTTGCCAGAGCTGCCAAACTGCTCCATACGTACCTGGGTACAGAACGGGCCCCTGAAACAAGGGGGGATCTGGCTGGGTCCAGCTTCCTCTGGAATCCTCTGATTCCCTCCCCCGCAGGGAAATCCCCAGAGCCCTCCCTTGGAGAGACTTACCATGGAGTTCCCCCCAGAAAGGTTTTCCTGACAGACTTTTGCTGAACAAGGATCCATCCCAGTTCCCTTCCCCACATGTCCCCACTTCCCCTGTTTCCTCACTGGTTCTGGTACCCCTGGTGGCCGCCCCTTCTTCCCTGAGAGCCGATGCCCTTTGCCCTGCCCTATGCCCTCCCTGCTCAGCCTTGTGCAGAGCACATGGTCAGCCTTTGGCCGCTGGCTGCCCTTCGGCGTGCTCTGATAAACCTCGCTGGAACTGACCACATGAAAGGCCCTTCTGCCTCTCTTCACTGAGCTTGCTGGAGTGAGTGTGGTGTGGGTGGACTTCACTGCCTGACTGAATGCTTACCCAAGTGGCTTTTCCACAGGAGATGCTTATTGGGAAATAGGTAGCAGCAACAACCATCTAAACCTGCCCACCACTACAGCTTCCTCTGAATTTACAGCATTGGCAGACTGAGGTGACAAATCCTCCCATTGGATGGGTCCTCGGCATTAAAAAAAACTCCTTGCCATTAAAAAATTACAAGGAGTGTGGAGTGTGATCTACCATACGTTTTGCTGGAAGTGTGAAATTATTTACCCGTTCCACATTAGGACAACTGGTAATCCTTAGAAAAATCAACCCCCTGAGCCGGTAGACAGGGACAGGGAGCAGAAAAGACACCGTGTGATCTAGCCGAAGGTAGGTAGTGACCTTCTGTGCCACTTAGATGCTCATAAGTCATTGGGTAGAATGGGATTCACCTGAAGGTACTCATGGGGATTGATGGCAGGGCTCCCCAAGGCACTCCCCATCACTGACCATCAGTCCTGGCTGACCACGGAGGTCCCAGGTGGTGGAGGTTGGTCAGTGTGACACCCATCCACAGGAAGGGTTGGAAGGAGGCTCTGGGGAACTCCAGGCCTGTCAGCCTGGCCTCAGGGCCTGGGAAGGTAATGGAGCAGATCTTCAGTGTGATCACAGGGCACACACAGGACAGCCAGGGGATCAAGGACAGCCAGGATGGGTTTTAGGAAAGGCAAGTCCTGCCTGACCAGCCTGATCTCCTTTTATGAGCAGCGATAAGTGCCTTGCTGAACACAGTAACCAATGAGTGGAGGTGGCACTCAGTGCTGGGGTCTGGCTGACAAAGTGGTGATTGGTCAGAGGTTGAACTTGATGATCTTGGAGGTCTTTTCCAATCTCAATGATTCTACGAGTCTATGATGTTATGTTGTATTTCTTTTCTGACTTTTCTATAAATACAAGCAGCTATTAAGAATGCCTCTGACTATTATATCCAAGGATAAGTGTTTGAGATACATGAGAGATACTCCGGGAATTAGTAAGCCTTCAGTAGAAAAAAATATCCTGAGATCAATTTCCTGATTCAGTAGTGAAGTTGTCATATCATATAAAATGTAATGTGATTGTCCATAGCCCTAATGAAATCTTGACTTTTCCACCAAGCTTTCATCTATAAAAATCAAATTTATCTGGCATTTGTCTGCATTTTGAAAGGGATAGGGATTTTTTGAAATAGATATGATAGTAATCCTTTATGAAACGTTAATATAGGAGAACAATAATTTGCTGCATTTTCTTCACACAGAAACAATCAGCTTGAAAATGTGCATAATAATTGTCTTTGTCCTTCATTGTCACAGGCCATTAGCTAATGAATTTAAGCTGTACTTGGCTCTTGCTCCAATAAGAAAACTACATTAGAGATCTTGTAGCCTTGGTATTATATAAAACCTTTCAGTGGGTTTTATTTTAGTCTCACTGAGGTGATGCTGCCATGGGCTGAGGAATGCATCTCAATTTTGTGGTGAGCAGTGAGGTCAGCATGGACTGATGTAGTGGGTCAAGCAAGCTGAAGGGCATCTACAGTTATTGAAGCTGCCAGGTGCCAGACCCTCTTTGTTTGGTTCCTTATACTTCAGCCAAACTTTTCATGCCTGCCCTTGTGACAGCTTCTGGTTCGTCTTTTGGCTGGGATAATTTGCTCAACTCATTCCAGCAGTACCAAGATTCATGCTAGGGAAAATAAGTGGTTTGGGCAACGCTTTAAATAAACAACAGGCTCACCTTAAGTTGCTCAGCTTTACTGCTTATACAGTTTTCCCTCTCAGCAAAGAGGCTGGCAAAAGAAAACCCTGTGATGGAAGTGATCTTCACTGGCCTGAGCAAACAGGAGCCGTTGCTGCTGCACTGGACACTGGGATCTGCAGGCCAGCACAGGGGTGCAGTGGGATTGCTCTTTGGGATGCCAGCTGCTGCAGCCTGCCAAGGGGCACTCCTGCTGCCCAGCCACACTGAGACACACCAGTCCCCCAGTGACTCTGTCCTTGTCCCCAGCAGCGACACAGCTGGGAAGTGACACCCCATTCCTGCTGCTTCATGTGTCATTGCCTACTCGCAGGAAAGAAACAACCCATGAGTTCATTTGGGTTGCTGCCACCTTTGGGCTGCCAGAATGGTGTGCAGAACAGCAGGAGCATAAGGCAAAATCCATACTACTGTCATTTGTGTTTGGCATCTTATAAATATCAGAAAAAAGGACCTGAAACTCCTGGGCATTGCTTTGTATCTGAGCTCATGGATGTCTTGGAAGGAGAATGGATGGTGAGTGTGTGGTACACATCTGCTGGAGACACTCTGAGTAGAACATTGTTCTACAGCATCATTCTTCTGTTCAGGGATTATTGCCTCTGCACAAGCTGCGACACCACAGCAGTCAAGGGCTGGCTGTGGCAAAACATGGTCAAGTTTTGCTCTGTCCTGCAGAGAGAGAAGGCCCCAGGCAGCTGGCAGTGCTAGGTACTTCACCTGCAAAGTCATGTGAGAAATGGGTCGGTATTGCCACTCCTGTGAACAGGCACCATTTGCTCCCTTACATCTTTTCATCCCCAAACCCAGACTCTGGGCTTTCCATGGCCTGCAGCCCTGCATTTGGCTGTCCCATCTTGCTTCCTCGGGCAGATGTTTTGATGTATAGTGCAGGAGATGTTCTGAATGCTATGCCCCAAGCCATGGTGTAAAATGAGGATTCCTGTGGCAGAGCAGTGGCTGGAAATCTTTGGTGCTCCAAGGTGTTCAGGGGGAGGTGCCAGGTAGCAGCAATCACCCATTTTCCTAAACCAGCAGCACTTACAGCCCTACTGACAGAGGTTGACTCACACCAGAAGTAAATTCAATATGCATGAAAGGACTCTTGTTCTTCCTCAGTGGAGAGCATAAAGACATACTGTCAGACAAATTAATCTCTCTCTGATAATTTTCTTTTCAACATCATTGAACTGTCATTTCTCCTGGGCTTTGCCAGAATGTTTGATACATCCGTTGTTTTCCAAAACAGACAGATTCTACTAGTTTGGCAGATACAGGAATTTCTGCCAGGGAGAGAGATGCTGAGTTGCCCCTACCAGCCTTGTGCTGTTGTTGTGCAGGTCCTTTGCTGAGCTCTGGATGTCTGGTTAGGGATGAGAGGAAGGTATCTTGGTGATTGATTAGGTTGTATTTCTTAGTGCAGCAATGGAATTGTTCCCAGCACTTGACCTGGGCTGGGAGCACATTTGCTGGGGTTTTGGGATTCTACTTTTTTTTACTGGAGAGAAACCCATTTACACCTCCAGATCTTTAACTTCAAAACTAGTGATTCAAGGCTGCCCCAGGCATGAGAGTGTTACCTATTTCCATTTAGGAAGTAGCCCCAAATAGAGATTTCCTTTTTTTTTTTCAATTGTCCCTCTATATGGCTGACAAAGCAGTTACTCCTTCTAGGCATGTGTGAAGTGTCAGTAAGATTCCTAAAACTAATCATAGAAAAAAAAATTGAATTTCCCATCCCAAGACCGTGGATGAAAGATATATACACTGACCAATCTCCTCCTTCAGCCTGGGACTCACTGAGGACTCTGCCATAGTATCTCGATGTATCCCTATGGTCCTTAAGGCTGCATGTCCTCCATAGCTCTTGCAGAAGAGTTTAACAGAAATTACAGAAATAAAATTGTGAAGTGGAGGAAACAGGAGGAGCCCAAACATGACCACGATCTGGCAAAATAAGTCCTACATCCCATTTGTTAGCTCTTTTATTTTTGGAAGATAACTGTCCCCATGTTTTCTGATAGTGTGCCTTTAATATATACAGTCTAAAATGTATAGAGGGAGATTAGTGATAACCCAGTTAAAAATAACTTGCAACACCATTTAAATCCCTGTGGGTTAATCTGGGCAAAATGAAGAACAGTTTCTGAGTCTGGAATTATCTAACTTGGCTGTGATTATCTAGTTTAATTTCTAGATTAACAAGAGATATTTATCTCAACTGGGTGGCTGCTGAGGTATTAAAAGTAGGAGCAGGAAACTTTGGAGTCATTTTTACAACACAGTTAATTGCTTATCCTCTCAAAGCTGAGTCTCCCCACACCATTTCACGCCTGCCCAACACCATTACTGCAAACTCTTGTCCACTTGAATGTCTTGCATATGTGAGCAGGTCCTTGGAGTTCATTTCCATGAGCTGAAACTGTGATAATTGTACCTCTTCTCCAGGCTGAAGGCCACACCACACATACATATTTCCACCCTGTGCTTTGAGATACTTTTCCTCAAGCACCAATGTCCCATTGTGTGATGGTTGGGATTCTGGTTGTACTAGCTGTTAGCTACAAATTTTCCCCCTTAGTCTGGTAGGAACACCTTTTTGCGTAACAGATTATCTTATCACATCTGCAAGGTAATTGCTTCTCCACTGGCTTCCAAGAAAGCCTCAGATTTGATCTATGATGGCCTGTGCATTCCTAATGCCTGTACTCCAAGGAAATGTACCCCTGATACTGATGAGCTGCATAGATGACTGATGCTGTAGATCCAAAGTTAACTAGGCATTCTCTTGAAAGGTGACATGTATTATATTTGGGCAAAGAGGAGGTTCCTGAGTAATCTTTAGAGACAGCTGTGTTATATTTTATTATTTCTCTGTTGTTACAGAAATGCAGATAAAAGACTTTACATTTTTCCAGCTTATTATTCTGGTTGCATGTCCAGCCACTGATTTTTGGATAAACAGGATCACAGTAGAAAAAAATACATGGGGCTGTACAACCTTCACTCCTTGACCTTCCCACCACTGAATCTGCAGTTTCCTTAGTGCTACCATAAAGCATCTACAGCAGGTTAATCAGAGATTTGTCATAGCCAGGATCATGTAAAATGGGCATGGGAGCCAGGAAACTAGTCTGCCTCTGTACTTGCTCCATCTCTTATTTTCTCCCGTAGCTCTTAGAAAGAGCTCCACCTGGCTTCACCTTCCTGTCAGGGAGTTGTACAGAGGGATAAGGTCCCTCCTGAACCTCCTTTTCTCCAGGCTGAGCCACCCCAGCTCCCTCAGCTGCTCCTTCTCAGAACTGTGCTCCAGACTCTTCCTCGGCTTCACTGCCCTTCTCCAGACACTCTCCAGCACCTCAGTGTCTTTTGTGTCCTGGGGGGGCTCAAACTGAACACAGAATTCAAGGTGCGACCTCACCAGAGCCCAGTACAGGGGGTGATCAGTGCCCTGGTCCTGCTGGCCACATTATGTGCTGTTTATTCTAAAAAGAGAGAGGGAGGAAGGCATTCTTTGCCTCATTAGTGCTGCAGGATGTCGTATACAAGCATAATTATACTCTGCAAAAAGGGCAGGGAGACCACACAGGAAGGGCATTGAAGAACTGGAAAGGGTACAGGAGACACTGAGCATGACAAAAAATTGAAAGTTGCTATTTATGGACAAGATACTGGCTGCTTCTTTTGTTTCTTCAATTTTTTTTAGAAGAGAGGAGCAAGGGCTCTTAAAAGGTGTAAGCAATTTAATGGGTATCAAAAGGTAATGGCAAAACTCAGACCATTACAAGCTGACTGACAGGTGAGTTGATAATAAATTTGGAGAAAACATCACTAATCCAGAGTGTTCTGATCTGGGGCAGGGAAATGCTTTTTGTAGCATAGGGTCTCCACCACCATCTTTTCTCTTGCTTCCACAGGCTGAATTGCATTGTGACTTCTGCATTTCAGGAATGCGACTCCTGTCCTTGACCTCCTCTGCAGATAAATACAAGGTGGCCTTTACTGCTGAGTGGTTTGGGAAGAATGTCAGCCAGACAAGAGAGGGGAGAGAGGAAAGACAGGTGAGGATGTTTTTCATCTGCTCTTTTTCTGAACTGTCCTTTGCCGACAAGACTTTGGGCAGTGGGGTTAAGAGGAGCAGGCCAGGGGGTACCTGCTGCCTCTGGGGTGGCACAATGAAGCTGGGCACAGGAGAGCAAAGGGCTGTGACATGAGGCTGTCACTCGGAGAGCTGGCATTTTGGGTATCCCTCTGGCACAGAGTCTAGAAGGGAAGCACAACAGGGTCTCACCCAGGCAGGCTCCAGCCACAGCAAGGGAGTGGGAGAACAAAGAATCCATAAGAAAGGGGGGCTGGTGAGTTACCCCAGCCCCTGGCCCTGCAGACTGCTTTTGGCAGCAGGGCTCTCCAAGGGGGCAGGCTCTGGATTAGGAGGTTTCACACAGTGGGTGCCTGTACACAGCTCCACTGGGACCTGGCCTGGGCTGGGAATGCTGCTGCTGGTCCATAGGCAAGAGCCAGGCTGGGCTGCCTGCCTCAGCATGGGCAAGAGCAGCAATAAAACACAAGCCCACCAGAGTGCATCCCAAAATCTACTGCTTTGGCTGGCAAGGCAAGAATAAATGGTGGTGTTTCTGTGCCTTGTGCCTTAAACACAGCTTAAGGGAGTATTGCTGAAATGATGTGCTTTTGGTCTAGGCTGTGATAGGAGCTGGGCTGTCTGGTTCTGCAATGTGGGAATTGCCTTTTCCCAGCTGCCAGTCTCAAAGTCAAGCTTTCTGAGCACAAATAAAATGGGATATTGCACACACAAAACCCCTGTTAACTGTCACTGATATTTAGCAGAGGGAATATTCAAAACATTATTCCCTCCAATACAAAACGGCTACTGGGTGTTACCAGACCAATTCTTTTTTTTCCCCTATGTATATTATTTGTTACATATATATATATATACATATATATACACATGGTTTTTTAAATTACTCTTGGGATGTGAAGAAGCAAAGAAAAAGAGCAGACAATGTAATGTTACTGGTTACAGAAGGGAATATTAAAGTGTCAAGTACCAGTTAGGGACATGTTGGAGAGCAGGAGGGTGGTACTTTACACATATTAGTGAGGTCAGCACAAATTCTCCACTGCTTTCATTAACAGGGGATCAAAGGTTTGATGGGATCTAGAAATACAAGGAGGTTAAAACGTGGCAGGTGTGGGTAACGCCATGCACACAGACCTTTGCCTCAGAAAGTGGAATGTTCTTGCAAATCTGACATAATCCAATTCCTTGATTTCCTCAGTGACATTTCTGCAGGCTCATGCACAGAAGGACAGGGAAATGGAGATTTATGACAGCTATTCCTAGCAAAGGTCATTTCTTGATTGGTGAACAACCTGTCCTTAGTCATACTGATGACGAGGCGTTGAAGGATAAGGGAGAGGCTAGAGAGCTTTAAAGCTTGACAGGGAATAACAGAAATAGAGCATAGATCATCTCTCTAGTTGGGCCAGGAAGCTTGAATTCTTCCACCATCAGTCAAAGCCAGAGAACAGGAGGCAAAATCCAGAAAAAAAATATACAGGGATTTCTGTGGAGATTGTAAGGGAGTCTGAGGGTTCAAGATAGCAAGGGGAAAAGAGGAGCCACAGAGCATGAGTTTTTGGATAGTAACCGTGTCCTTGGTGAAACCAGCTGCTTATAAAGAACAGGGTCAGGTTGCTCTGGGGCTTCCCTGGCCAGCCCCACCAACCTCCCAGCTTGAGCAGCTCTCAGCATCCCGTCCCATGCCACTTCCAGGACAACACAGACGATACACAAATATACACAAATACACCTCCTCAGCTGTCCTTCCATAGGCTAGAAAGGCAGCAGGTGTGACGCACATATGGTTTAAATAGATTGTGTTATACATGTTAAATAATAAAACAGTACCTCCCTATTCATCACATGACTATTCTTCCTGCTTGCAGAAGAGACTTGACACTGTACATAAAGTGAAATGCCTTTTTTTTTTTTGTAATCAGAAGGACCCTTCTGGGAATCACAACAGAGTTGTTCACTCAGCTACTGACCTTAAAAGAGAGCATTGGGTACCTTGGTGTAACCAGCTTTGCTGATTTTCAAGCTCATAGTATTGGATTAAGTAAAAATGTGACCATTTCCCCAAAGCTTGGCTCAGATCCTGAGCTGAGCATTGGTTTGAGCTGGGTCATTGTCACAAACCAGGCTTGTGGCCAGCAGGACCAGGCAAGAGATGTTTGCCATATGGAAATGAAGCCAACACGGGGGCTCCTTGCTGACCCATCCGAGTGCTCTGACCAAAGGAGGAGCTTTGGGGCTCTTCATCCATGTCCTTGCTAATCCCTTTTTGCCATTTATTGGTTCCTCTGGGCTCTGAGCTGCCAGCAGAAGTCACAAGAGCTTTTGAGTTGGTCTGGTGCAAGACTCAGTCCAGTAACCTGAGAATGCTGTGGTGGCCTCTAGCTTCCAATCTGCAGCTGAAGATCTCGCCCTTCCTCCCACAGTAATTCCTTTCACCCTTTGAAATCTCCTAAGGCTTTCCCCAAAATCACAAGAACTGAGGATGGCTGCTCTTAAAAACTGTAAAATAGGTAACTGGTGGGATAATTGCCTGTGCTGTATTTCTCCCCACACAACAGAGGCAAAAGCAGCCTTATGCTGTGTACCTCCCAGCCTGGTGTAACTTGAACTCAAAAGCTATGAAGGAAATGGAAAATGTTAATAAATAATGATGTTTGAAACACAAGTCACTGAACAAACCACCAGACCTCCTGTGTTTATTCCACTGGACAGAAAATGTCTATCTCAGTTTGAGGAAAGTAAGATCTTGGTCACAGGTGTGTCTTAGGAAGTAGCCTGGGTGCTGCCGGTTATTCAGGAGATAATTCAGAGATGCTCACGGATTAACTTTTGGTAATATACTCAGAATAAAGACTTTTGAAGGAAAATCAACACAACTGATTACTTGATATTTCTCTGGTATGAAGAACCAAGGATCTCCTCAGGGCCACTGGAATTTTAGATTGCCTTGCTTGATCCACTTCACAGCTGCCAGCTTTCCATCTGGTATTTTCCAAGTCAGAACCAAGCATTTGTGTGCTTCATACTGCATGTTCTCGGTCTGATGTGCTCTGGAAATCCTGCCTTCATTTCCCAAACCCTAAGGAGGTGATCTGCACCTAAAAAGCCCAGCGATGTCTCCCTCAAGTGTGTTGGAATTGCTCTGTGTGTATAGACCAGCAGCAAAACTGGGACAGATATGTTATGACAAATATACAAAATCTTCAAATCTTTTTGCTTAACTTCAAAAATATTCAGGGGAAAGAAAAAAGGATTTTCCAAGAAAATCTGTATGAGTAGTACAACTGTCTGCAACATTTCAGTGTAACACTTAAAAAAAGGAGAATCACTGCCTCTTCCAGGACAGCTCCAAGTGCACACCCTCTGGCAGCTGGGGTAAGGGCTGAAGAGTAATATGTTATAAGCAAAGGGCTGACCTTTTCAATAGCCCAAATATTCAACTTCTCTGAATTAACTTAGCTCAGCTTAGGCCTGTGGCCATCCACATAGTCAGTCTTTCTCTCCTTTCACTCCAGCCACTGAATGCTGGCAGCCTCTGCGATATGCCACAACAGCGAGAGGCAGCTTAGGGGAAAGGAGGAAAACACTGGGATAAGGAGCTTTCCAGACTGTGGATCAGGCTTGGACTCCATTCGGTTTGTCATAGGAAAGAAGACAGAGAACTGCAAAGCCCCGAGGCTTCAATTTCACAGCTGCTCTCAGAGCTCCACTGCATTATCTTCCTTATTTCCCTGTGCTTCCACTTGATAGCTGGCTTAGTTTCTGACTTGGATGGCTGATGGGTTTAGGATTAGCTCCCAGAGATCACGCAAGCACCCAGAGAGCACTACCCTGACTCTGGAATTCACCTACAGCAAATGGCGCTTTGGGATCCCAAACTTGAACACACCTGTACGGGTGTGCAGAGGGCACGCGTGCAACAAGAGCAGGAGCCGGAGCAAGCCACGGGTTAATTTTAGCTTAATGCTGGAGCCCAGCACCGAGGCTTTGCATCTGGGTCCCCACACCTCCTTCATGGCACCGCAGTGCAGGAGCAGCGTTCTGCCAGCGTGGCCACGGGGAATTCAGAGCCGCATCCCACGGAGATCGCCCCTCTCACTGCTGCGTTCTCCCTTGCAGACACTTTTACATCGAACTGCAAAGAACATCCAGCCCCCGCCGCCTGGGTGCCGTTCCCTGAGCACGCAGGTTAAATCAGCAAAGGAACATCGTCCTGTCTGCGGCATTTAATTCCCACCAGTTTCCCAGCCAAAGCCGAGCTCCGGAGCCCCCACACGAGCGGGGCCTGTGACGCAGGACCGGGCTCAGGCCTGGCGTTTAACCGCCCCCTCCCCAAGGCGGGCCCAGCGCAGGGACTGTCCCTCGCCGCGGTTCCTCCTCCCCTCCCGCCGCCTCCATCCGCGGCCGCTCGCTGCCTCCAGCCGCCCCGCGCCCGCCTCACGGGAGGCATCACTGGTTCCCCCCCGGCTCCCTCCGTCCCTGCCCCAGCCCGGCCCTTCCCTTCCCGCCGCTCCCCGGCCCTGGGGCGGTGGCGAGTCCCGGGGGCGGCGGCGGAGCCACACCCCTGCCCTGACAGCCCGCTCCTCGCGCCGCGGCCCCCCCCCCCGCCCGCGCCGCTTTAGGAAGCGCCTCCGCCAATCGCCGGGCGCTGACAGACGGCGGCGCTGACCTATCGAGTAGCCCCTGCTCAGGAGAGCCCTGCCTCCTCGGGCTCTGTCACCAATCAGAGTAGGCTGGGGGCGGGAGATGAGGATACGCGAAGCCCTCTCCTCTCACCACCTCCCCCTCCGCTGCGCGAGATGATTGATAGGCTCAAAGTCCAATGGGCCGCGGAGGGACCGCGGCGGGGCCAATGATGCGGCGTGGGCGGGGCCCCGGCGGGCGGCGGGGGCGGGGGAGCGGCGGGCCGGGGCGAGGCGCCGCGCAGCGCCGGCAGGAGGGCGATGGTGGCGGCGTGAGGCGCGCTGCGACCCGCGCTGTCTGCCCGGCCGGCGCGGAGAGCGGCAGGGGAGCCGTGCTCGCCATGAGGCTGCGGGAGGACGGGGACAGCCGCGGGGCGCTGCCGGCGGCGGGGCTGCTGCAGTAATGGGCAGCGGCACCGCTGACTCTCGCCTGCCGTGTGGTGCCAGCGCGCCCGCCCGGCGGGGCCGCCCGCGAGGAGCCGGCGGCAGGTGAGTGCCGCACGGGGAGCCGCCCGTTCCCTCCCGCCGCTCCCGAGGCCGCCGCTCCCCTTCTTGCTCCCCGCCGGTGGCGTTTTAATTTTTAAACGGCTCCGGCTCCCGGCCAAGGGCGGGGGGCGCTGCCCCGGCGGACTGGGCGCGGAGGTGACACGGGCTGCTGAGGCGGAGCGGGGCGCTCCTCGCCCCGGGGCTCCCTGGGGACCCTCTCTCCCGGGGGCCATTCCACTTCAGGTGCCAGCTCTGATGCTATCCTACCCTGACTTCTCGCCAGCTGCGGCCAGCTTCTGCTTCCCTGTATTCGTAATGAAGAGGCTTTCCCCCCGCACCCAGCGCAGATGCTGCTTTCCTTTCGAGGGAGGAGACCCACCTGGGTTTCTCCTCTCCCTTTTCACTTCCCTGATGAGCATTCCTCAGTGCAGGATGGAGAGGCATTTCCATTTCAATATGATGCAGCGAGGAAGATGGGGAATCCTGGGTAGCCAGGACTCGGGAAATGCCCCTTCCTCTTTCGCCTTTCTCCTCACCCTGGCACAGGCATTTGGGCAGCAACATTCCGTTTCTGTCTTCCTGGCTGATCCTTCTCTTTGGACAGAGAGATGAAAGCGGGAGGTGTGTTAGAGGAAACAACTGTTACACCTTTTGTCATCAAGACAAAGAACTTCATCTCCCGGTGTCCCTCCCTCTGGGTGCATGTTGGCAGCACCTCAGCCACTTTGCACTGCTTCCCGGAGATGCTGCACAAGGATTCCGTGTGGCCCCGAGCTGCCCTTTTTTGTTGTTGTTGCCAGTTATGATGGTGCTGATAATAGGATATGTTGATATGTTTCCGAACAGTCTCGTGGTTTAAATTCCTGAAATTGCTGCAGTATTTTTATTTATTTATTTATTTATTTGGGGCTGGAGGGGTGTAGATGACAACAGGAAAGGGCTGTGTTCTTGTGGTTGCTTGTAGTTCTTTGAAAGGTACAAGATCACGTGCAATTGCAGCACTTAGTGAGAAGTGTATTAACCAATGCTGTCTCTTCTCTCTGTCTTATTTGTCTTCCAGTCCTGCAGTCTTCCCTTCATCCACTGTGTGAAGAATGATGATTCCATGAGAGAACTTCCTTTCCATTACCTGTCTACTGCTACTGCATGCTGCTCCTGGCCAGTGATGAGCCATTCCGCTAGACTGGGATTTACCCTGAGGAGGGGAGAGGCAGAATATGAATTGTAGACACCCCGTCACGTTTCTCCCACACTCTTTTTACTGTATCTGTATATAAACCTGCTAGTCTCAAGCACACACGCTCTTTGAAACCGGCGTTGGTATTCACACAGTTGCTGCTGTGTAAGAGGACTGGTATTTCTCACCACCATGGCTTCAGTTTGGAAAAGACTGCAGCGTGTTGGGAAACATGCATCCAAGTTCCAGTTTGTGGCCTCTTACCAGGAACTGATGGTTGAGTGCACCAAAAAATGGTAAGAAGCAGCTCATGTTGCTGTAAAAAATAATGGAGTAAGTTGCTGGTGCTGAAATAGGAAATGTTGCTCGCTGTGTATGGTGTGGTAGGTGCATGCTCTTGCATCCCCCTACCTTCTCTTGCCAGCCCATTGCAGAAGAGCTGCATGAGCTGCTTGTCTTTCTCAGTGAGCGCTGGCTTTGCTGTGTGGTTACCCTGGACCTGCTGGATTTGTGCTGTACTATTGATTTTCTAGGCTGGCATTGGTTTTACCTTGCAGAGGAGGGTACATTTGTTAGCTTACATCTGTAACTTGATGTGGTTTTAGTTGTCAGTTTTGGGTTTTACTGGGGCTTTTTGTTTGGGTTTTTTTTTGTTTGTTTTTTTGTTTTGTTTTGGTTTTTTTTTTTTTGTTTGTTTGTTTGTTTTGTTTTGTTTTGTTTTTTATGTTTCCCATGAGCTCTTTTCAGCTGCCAATTCAGCTTGGGGATGCTGAGTGTTATCTACTGACCCTTGAGTTGTTTGACAGGAGCACTGGAGATCAGTCCTGGACATGGTGGTCATGGGAGATATGGGTTGGATGCCCATATTGGTTTTTGACTTCCTTACCTGAGGAGGTCATGTGTCTCTTTCTTCTTTTCCATTTTTCCTTTCTATCTTTTAACAGGAAGGGGCAAGGGGCAGGTCCTTGGGAATTGCCTTAAGGTGTTTGTTTAATCAGACAGGAATCCTGTTCGATGGTGGTCCAGTTGGATGGCTTTGGAGCTGACTAGACAGCAGTTAATGGTGTGGGTCTGGCACATCATCTTTCCTGTGCAAAATGAGCTTAAATAAATCTGCTAGGCAAGACTAGAAGCAGCTTTTAAGTAGTCAGGGGAAGATCTCCATTATATAAATACTTAACTGCTGTTTTGTATGTTTGGAATATTGATATTACTGACATAATTCCTCACATTAGTGTGAGCACGTAGTGTCAGGGGATGAGGAAAATACTTTCCAGACCTCATGGACCGAGATGTTCAAATTGCCTTGTCATAAACTGCAACCTCCTTTCTAATACTTGGCCTTTCTTCTTGTTGGCAAATTTGGCACATGCATTGGCTGCTTTCACTGGTTATGAGTAATTGCCTCTACAAATTTAAATTCTATCTCTTGGAGTAGGAAATCTCTGTCAAATATGCTGGAAGGCTGCACACTGCTCTGTCTTAAAGGAGCACTGTCAGGTTAAATGTTTTGGATTTTTTTAGCAAGTTGTCTTCACGCTTAGGATGTTTAAGAAACAGAATTTTTCTGGAAGTTGAACTAGGTTTCACAGTGTAAACTACAAATGGAAACATTGTAGAAGTTGAAAGAAGCTGTCCTGATTATCTTATGGGATCTGCTGTCCCAAAGTGGCCAAGGAGTTTTCCACAGTAATTTTAGTTGATCAGGTTATTTCAGCAGTTGGGTTTATGTCCTTTTATGTTCTCTTTGCATTAATGAGGGTGTTTTAGGTTTCATTTTCATTTTGATTCACTTATTGCTGAGAATTTGCAGGATGCTTCAGCACTAAAGTATAAATCCTGCAGGGGAATATTTGCATTGGAATTGCAGCTAACCTTTCCTTGGTTTAAGAAAAAGTCATACACAAAAGTTCTCTTGTGAAGTATCTTATTATTTTAGAAACAGGCAGCTTGTTGGTTAATCATAACTGAGAGTGCCCACCTAGCAGAATGGCTGGGTATGCAGTAGTGAGAGAGCCATTCCAAACCTCAGATATGTAACTAATTTTTTGCAAAAAGGTCGTCCTTCTGAACCTTCATTCTACATTCTTGAGTTTAAATCTAGACAAGATCAGTGCTTGTGTTGGCTATTACAAAGGAGCAGTGTGGTGGTAAAATGTGGATGAATTCTAGGAAAAATCACAATGGGGACAAACATAACTCATAAAGTCCTTTGACTGTAAGCTCTTTGATTCTGCTTCCTGTTATTTTGAGAACCTTAACAAAAAATGTTCTTTAAGCATGCAACCTAAAATACTATATTTCTGCCATAAATCAAACTTATATAGAAATGAAGGGTTATGGATTTATGTATTTTGAGAGCCTTCAACTAAGTGTTTCCCTAGCTTAGGAGAAGATACAGTTTCTGTGCATGCCCGAAGGATCACTGCTTCATCTGTTTCTGAGTCTTGCCTCTGAGTTTGGCCCATGTGAGAACAAAACACCAGAAATGAACTCCATATGCTGCTCTTGCTGAAAGCACTCAATATATATTAAGTGTCAGTGCTGTAGTCTGTAGTTTGTTTGATTGAAATGTAGTAAGCAGTAAGTTATTTTAATGTACTGGCATTTTAACAATGCAGTGTTTCTGGAGGAAAAGAATGCTCCATTCATATTTTAAAGTAAATGACAACACAGTCATAAACACACTGGGACTGAGAAGTGTCTGTGAGCAAGGATTGTGCATGACCAAAACAGGCTGTGTTCCTTTTGTGAACTGCAGTCTTCTGTTAGGTTTGCATTTGTCTGACTCTTCAGACTCTTCAGAAACTTGTGTGTTAAAATATTTTTGTACTGATTGTGGATGGTGTGCAAGGTTGGCCGAATTTCTGGTTTGGCTTTAATACTCTGTTTCCTCTGGACTTGTGTTGATTGGAGTTTTGGTTTCGTTTGGTTTGGTTTTTTTAAATTATTTTTTTATTTTTATTTTTTAAACTTAGTGTTTAAAATAGCTCCTGCTCTTTTTTTTTTCTGGCATTCTCCTGGTACTGTGAGAAGTTACCACTGCTGTAGTGTTGCTGCTTCCCTTTTTTAAAGGATTATATTATCTCTTAGCATTTGGCCAGATTGGGCCGAAACCTTTCCTTGCTTTTTCTCCTGTCTATAATTTCTAATTCTTGTCCCTACTAATGGTTACAGACAGCCACTCACCAATGATTGCTCTTCCTTGGTGGTGTGTTTGGGGGAGATAGGTCGTGATGGAGTGTCCAGTGTTGTCACTGTTCTTTATTTTTCAGATAATTAACAGGACTGAGTCACTTCTGTGGCATTTTGGCAGCTCCCACTGACCCAGACCTAATTATTGTGGCTGCTCAGTATCTTTGAAAAATTGAACAGTTGGTTTATTTAGAACCTTTCATTAAAAATAAATAAATAAACAGATGTAGTCTTGGTCTTTAATATGGATTAGTGACTCTTGCTACTGCAAAAACATAGTACTTTGCATTAATCATATAAGCAGTTGATTTTTTTGAAGGGTGCTTGCTTGAAAGTGCTGGAGTGTGTCATCCTCCATTTACCCTTGGACTAAGCTGGGGCAGCTCAGGATTTTCCACACAGCCTCACCAGTGAACTACAGCCCTGGCCTGAAAGGACCACATGTGACACCAGGGAGTTAATTCAGTGCTTATCCTCAGTGCAGAGTCATTGAATAAAACCAGAAATCAGCCTCATTCATTTTACTTAGGCTTGTACAGGAGCAGCTGTATTCCCTGCTCTGTGCTGTCAGGACAGAGGGTGCTGTGTGGGGCAGGAGTGTGCTGGGCATCCCTGGCAGCTGGAATGCTGTGACCTGTGCAGAGACCCCAGTGCAGTTCCTGAACATTGGTGTCAGGCCCTGTTTGGGATGCCTTTGGCTTTGCTGCCAGTTTGAAGAAGCCCAGGTCTCCTGTTGGTCCTGGTTCAAGCTGCCAGCCCAGCATGAATCTCTCGTGTAACCTGGGGCTGCCCAGCTGCGGGAGGCCACTGTTCTGGCAGCTGAGTCGAGGCTTGTCTGAGATTCAGGCTCAGCCGAGGAGGAAACTTCTCCTTTGGACCAGAGATCAGTTCCAGTACTTGGACCTGATGCTCTGATAGCAGTTTTATAGAGCTGCTGAAACATCTGCTGCTGAACACGTGAGCTCTTTAGGGTGGTTTTTTTGTTTCCTTATTGTTCTGCGGTATGTCACAAGTCAAGAACTCAACAGAGGCTTCAAATGTAATACTGACTGGTTTCCACAGAGAATGGCTGAACTGAGAGAATTCAGGCTGCCAAGTTCCTAACTTGTCATTCTTCATTGGATGCTTTTATGAGCAAGAAAGCTGCTCACCTGAACATAGGTGCTAACTGCTTACAAAGGCTGGAAAAGTGTAAACATAGAGGCTTTTATACAGGATTTGTGTTCAGGAGTTGCTTTAGAGATAAAGAAAAATGTTATTTTTGTACAATGTTTGTAATGTCTGTCATTTCTTACATGAACTGCTTTACTTTTAAATCCTTCTTATAAATACGGTGAGCCATGATGTTTAAAAGGGTTAAACTTTTCATGTGTTCAGAAGCTTTAACTGAAGACAGGCTTCATGTCCATGAGGCAAGTTGCCTATTTTTATATCGATTAGGTATGGTCTGAAGTGGGTTCTCTCTTTTCAAATACACATATTTCTCTTTTGGAAATTAAGTAAGGCTTAATCTTTTTTTTTTTTTTTTCCAAAAGGCTTTAGCCATCTGTTTTCCTCTTCTATTGTAGTTTCATAACTGGATGCTGCAGGAATCTTAAGATTTGGCATGCATTGTGCATGGGAGAGAAATGAGCTTTTTGAGATTGCACGGTTCACACTGATCTGCCTGCCTTGTGCTTGCTGCTTTCCAGCAAACCCATCAGTGCCAAAGGCCACCAGAAGACCTGGGCTTAACTGGTTGCTGTAGAATCCTTGTTTGCCTGCATGGGGTCAGGCTGTCACACTGCTCACGTAATTTTCTTGCTTTGCACAGTTGTTAGAGGGGATTTCCTGAGTCCCTAAGTGCATTTGACTATAAAGGGTGATCATATTGAATCTCTTTGGATTAGTTTTGCTGTGCACTGTGCTGTTGTGTCGTGGGCTTGCTCTGCAGAGTTTTTGATCAGGCTGGAGTGTTGGTGATACAGGTGTACTGTAGTATATATAACTTGTGCAAGGAAAGCACCATGCAATTTCTCTTGTGTTTTATCTTCTATTCTTCTCAATGAAATTGTACTCTGTCCTTATACTTTTTATTGAGTTCTAATTCCACACTAAATAATCTCCATTTACAAATACACTTCAGCATTTTCTTTGCTATTAATTTCTGGTTTTGACTGAGGATTTTTTGAAGGCTTAAACTGTGTGTCAAACATACTCTTTCCAAATAATCACCACCAGCTGCCTTACAGCTGTCTTCCCCCTTTCTATCTGCAGCCAATTAAAACATATTTACTGTCCACACACAAAGGCAATTCTCCTCTGTCATTTTTGGGTCTCTCTTCTTTGTATCAAAAAGAAAATCCTTCACTGCAGAAACCCAGATTTGCTCCTATGGACTCTGCCTGCCTTCTGTCAGGAGGTTGTCTATGAATCCCAATTCCTTAATGCCAGCTGCTTTCCTTCCCTACCTTGCCAGGCTCCCCTCCTAAACCTTTTTACAGCCTCAGATCTATTCCATGGACCACAAATTAGGGATTTCTCATCAGAGTTGCTAGCTGCATATTGGCAGCAAAGAAATTTCAGTAGAAAAGGTACCAGTGTTTGTGAAGTCTTTCTTGCTGATGACTTTTTAGGTTGTCAGTGCTGCACATTTATACCCATTTTCTATTTGCAGCAATGTTTTAAGAGTGCCTGTGTCTCTGTGTCCAGTTTCTAAAAGAATGCATTGATAGCTGCGGGCACAAAGTTTAGGGTCTGTAGGGGCGAAAGATTTGGCATAAATACTTGTTCTGAATTTTGTTTGTCTTTGAAAGACACATTTCTTTTCAGCAATTCCTTGTCTCCTGTCCTATCAGTAACAGAAATAATCAGCAAAAGCAGAAAATGTTCGATTATATCTGGGTGTCGACATATTTCATTTTAATGGTCAGAGTGGTGAAGATGTCTCCTTGAATGAATAAAATACACTAACTTATGTTCTAACATAGCTTTACTTTTTGAGAGAGAAACTGTGTGTGTGCATTACTTCCTCACGGAGCTTTTGGAACAAATAAAACCTTGCTCTGTTCCTGCAGGCTCTGTGGTGCACACATGCAGTAAAGGATGTGTGCTGTTCATTTGAGCCCAGTGACTTGAACTGCAGTAAAGATTTCAATTTGTTTTTTAGGGTTGGATCCATGTGAATATTCTTTTCAGCTCTTTATGCTATGAGGTGAAATAAAATGAAATATTATGACATTGTGTAGGCCTCATACGAGCTGAGTCTGCCATCTCTAAGAGTGCTCAGGCTGTACAGTGCCAGTCTGTTGCTTCAATTAGTTTTTAATTGGTTGGAGAGAGCTGAAGTCCCTTTCACAGTTCAGTGTGAATAAGGAGAGAAGGAGGAGGAGGAGGAGGCTGGTAAGGTTGACTAAATCTGGGGAAACTACTCTTATAAAACAAACCCTTCAGCCACGGTAGTAAAAGCATTCTGCTTGGGTGGCTTTCTGAGAATATGGGGGTGGGGGTGTGTGTGTTTATTTACTTCTAAAAGCTTTCCCAGTTTACTCTGAGGAGAGTGTGTGAAGTGTGTGTTTGTTTCCCTTGCCCCTCTCTCTCCTTTCACTCCTTGGGGTAGAAGCTGGCCCTTGCAGGCTGTTTGCTACCTTGTGGGACACTCCTTGAGCTGCCCTCTGCACAAAGTCTGTCTTGTGTGTCCTGGAGTGGACTCTGAAACACAGGAACTGTGCAGATGAACTTTTGTTCCTATTAAGATATGTGCAGAGCAGTAGGGTAAATTAAGCTGTCCTTGTTTGCTTCCTCTTGTCTTTATTTGAAAAATGTCTTTCTGCAGTGTACAGTTTCTGTAAGTGCACCAGAGCCTCTCATCTGGAAGCTGTGTGTTTTGGCACTTGAGGTGTAGGGTAGCTGTGGCTGTTGGCACCTGGAGAGGCATTGCAGGGATTTGGGAACTGTGGGTAAAGCACGAGCTAAAATTAGCAGAACCATAACTAACATTGCTGTTGTCCAAGGCTCTGACTCATGAGGTTTTCTAGATTCAGAAGTGGAGCGGGATGTCACTGTCCCTAAGCAGCAGTCGTGTTCTGCCCTGGGGCAGAGGCAGGGTGACAGTGAGCCTGTGAGGTGTGTTAGTATTAAGTGCCATCAACTTCAGCTCCCATTTGTGAGGCGAGTGTGAACTACAGCAGCTGAGGAGCAGGCACACCTCCCTTATGCTGCCCTGATGCAATGGGGAGGAAAATCTGCCAGAGCGGTGAGATGAGCCACAGCTGCAGGCAAGAGCATCTTAGGAGTGCTTCAGCTAAATCACCCAGATCCTGAGTCAGTGCCCTGTGCTGTCACTGTAGGGCTTCCAAGTGCACAAGCTTTTGAGATGAATCAGAAGTGCATGCCCTTCTGAACTACAGCTTCTAGCTGCCTGCAAACCTGTAAAGATGAGCAGCGCAGAAGTAATTCTTGTTTGCCTGTTGAGGCTCTCTTTGTAGTGGAGAGTCATTACTGGGGGCTCTTTTTGTTTCTAATTTATTGTTTAAGGAGACTTTCTTGAGGATTACTCCAAAGCCGTGGCCAGGCTCTGCAGCTGCTTAACTGTCTGCAGCTGCTGAGCTGCAGTTTCTGTGGCTCTGTGTATTTATTTTAGCACAAACTGGTTTGGGTTTTATTTCATGTGCACACTCCTGCAGTGTTCTGTGGGCTTTGTTTTGGGTGAGCTGCTGTATCAGCTTAGCAGCACACAAGCAGCTCTGACCTTTCATTTCTAATGGATCTGTTTTGAAAAATGACTTCAGTGCTGACCAAACATCACAAAAGCAAAATAATTTCAAGTTCCAGGAACAACTGAATCAGAGCAATCCAGGGTATTTTAAGACTCTCCTACCACATCAGTTTTGGCTCCTGTATTACTGCTGCTCGTTTCCTGAGTGCCACCTCCACAAGCACCTGTAATGAGCAGTCACCCTTCATGTTCAGCGGCTTCTTTTCTCACCAAAGAAGTGCTGTGAGCTGCCTTGGTGCTGTAGGACGGATCAGAGCTGTCTGGGGCTGCTGGATGGGTGGCACTGGCTGCTGTGGTGGGAGATGTGGCTTCTGATGGGTGCAGCTCTGCTGGGAGTGTAAATTCAGCTGCTCCTGTTGGGACAAGCCCCATCACCTTTCACCTAGGCCGGGCAGACAAAAGACATTCCCTAAGTCAGCTCTTCATTAGGTATGTTGCTGCCTGATGCCCTGGGATGATAGCTGTTCTGACCTTTCTTTAGAGCTAAGGCTGATGCAGTGGTGCCTCTGCTTTTACATCCGGCGTCATAAACTAACTTTCCCCTCCCAGCTGTGCTTGGGAAGGGTATTTGCATTGCCAGAACTGTTAATACCAAAAGCTGTATTGAATGAAGTAACTGGAGAATCTGGATCATTGAATCCACTTGGCAGCACACTGTACTCTGCCACTGAGTGAGTACTGTGAATTTCCTTGACTTTCTGTGTCTGCTCATTGAGTAAACTCTGAATCCCTTTGTTTATGTCAGTACGCAGGAAGAGATTTAAAAGAACAAAGAAGAGCTGTCAAAAGTTCTCTTTTGCAGCAAAGATCTAACTCAGATCTGTAAATTTCCAAACCAACCTGTTGCTGATTTTTCTTTGGTTTATTAGCAGAGGATTTAACCTTGACAGTTCCTGGTGACACCTGATGTGGTTACAGCTCTGGTCATGCTGACAGGTGGGCAAATCTACTTGGCTGTATTTTCTAGCTGTACCTGTCTTTTAAGAGTTGTGTCTCTTTGTCTCTTAGAAAACTGATTTAGTGGTTTGTCATTTCCTGTAGGTAAGTTGAGCAATAGTTGTATAAAGCTGTGAAAAATTTCAGGAGAACAAGATTTTTAAACTTCTTTTTCTCTTCAAGAGCCGAACTTAACTGGGTAGAGAAGTTAAGGCAGGGAGATGTTTCTGAAAGCTGACACATGACAAAGAAGTGTCACCTGTGCATAATAAGTACATATAATCTATAGTATAACTATATAGTTCAAGATGTGATGTATATGGATAGAGTGCTTGGAGTAAGTGTCTCTTGAGTGAGTGAATTCCCCTGCATTCCTTCATCTTTGACATGTAAGAAAATTTTAAGAATGAGAAAGCCCTGACCCATTTTTTACCACTTTCTCTCATACCACAAAAATTGGAAGAATTTATAACAGCATTACTTGGTTCTGAGGCATATTTAGGATGGCTTTTACTGTTCACACATTTTGAAAGATACTTTTTCAAAAATACAATGGTGTTTTCACACCCCTTCCCCCCCTTTTTTGGGATTTGTGTATGTGGAAAAGGGAATAATGGGTTGTAAGCTCTGCTTTTTGTTTGTTTGTTTGTTTGCTGGTGGGTTTTTTGTCTTTACTGCTAAAATGGTTTGCTTTCTTCCCTGTGGATGGCTACTCTGAGCTCCAGTGTCTACATATCTGTTCAAGATGCTGGGACAGACAGTCTTAAAGCAATAAAAGAATTATTTCCTTTTCCATAGATTCCTTTTTTCCCCTATACTAAATGGGATTTGATTTTTAAAATTTTTAGCTGAAGGCTCACCAAGAGTAATCTTAACACCTAAATTCTCATAGCCACTGATGTAATCAAGGGATGTTTTGCTGGAGGATTGAGAGTGAGTGATCACCCATAGTGCTAGAACTATAAACGTGTGCTGCTTGAGACATGATGCTTTCTTCAGTCTGTGACTGTCCTGTCTACAGGGGGATGGAGGGGGGAAAGGCAACTTTTCCTTCCTGCCTCCACACATCTTTCCCTCTTTTCTGGGAGGAAAAGCTGAAAGCCTGCAGCTGCTGCCAGGAGAGAGCTGGAGCAGGGTCCTACAGAGCACTGGATGTGAGGGGCTGCCCCTGACACATCACCTGCCACCTGTGGCAGCCCCTGTGCCCCACAGCTCACACCAGCGCTGCTGCCAGCCTTGCAGACAGCCAGGACACCTCCAGGCATCCAGCACTGTTGTGGTTGATGGGTCCATGTTGTCAGTGGCTATGACAAGTTTTCTGCTGCATTGTTGGTGTTGAACCTTGCGTCTCTCCCTTATTTTTAGCTTTGCTTCATATAGAGAAAGTTTTTTTGTGATGTTAAAACATGCCTGAGTTTTCTGTCTGGCCAGCAAATTGAGCATTGGATTGGAAAGTTTCAGCAGGCAGTTCCAACTAAGGTTTGCAGGGGTGCAAACCTCCAGCTGTTATTTGCATGGGTTGTGTGACAAAGGGCCTCTGGACAGAAGAGAGGAGTCTTGGTCAGACCCTTTGGCTGCAGGTAAAAATCCATACCCTCACCTTTTATTAGACACTGGAGAATCTGCAAGGGCAAAAGCTGCTGGCTGCCCAGCCTCTCTCCCTGTGCCTGGAACTAGGGTTTGTGTCAGTCTGTGCTTCCATGTGGCCATTTGTGCAGTGTATTTTTGGAGCAGGGAGCTGCTAGATACATTTCTGTGTTTCTCACTCCCCATCTGTTCCTGGAGCTACCTCCTGCTCTAGCTGCCTCGGGAGAAGCTGTATTGCAAGGGAAAGCAGCAGTAAAACCAGGCATTACCTGCATTTTCAGCATGAGGGTTATCCAGTCCTGGTGCTGGGTGCTCCTCTGACCCATCAGCAGTCACTTCAGTAGTGCTGGTGGTGGCTAATGTTGTAGTACAGTGGCAGATGACAGTGCAGTCCCTTGTCTCCTTTCCTGTTGCCCTGCTGGAAACAGGAATATGGACATTTTTGCCCATGGATTCAGGCTTGTACTCTGGAGTGGGCCCTAATAAAGCATTTACAGTACACAAAGCCTGCTTCCCCTTGGGGGAAAAAATGCTGACTTCAGTAAATAAAATTATTTCAGACAAACTTGTTCTTAGGGAACTAGATCATGTGCTGTAGGGGGAAGAATAATACTACTGCTTTTAGCAACAGCTGTTAAAAGGAGGATGCTTACTTGACTTGCAGTTAATGGTAAAGTCAATGAACTGTAGTTAAAAAAAATAATCTTGAGTTATTCTTGACTATAGGAAGACTGAAATTTATCCTGATTTGTTTGTGTTCACCTCCTTGTGAGAACGGTCAGTACCACTTATGGTTGACCCCATTAGGACCTAGAGAAGCAGAAACCTGCTGCCTTGTCAGCCTCACAGAATGAGTGTTCTGCCCTCGTCTTCCTCCTGTGCTGTGCCATAGATGGGCTTAGAGAAGCCTTGGTAGGTCTTCTGTGAGGTCAGTTTCTTCTTTGCTGCCTTAAGAAGCCTTTTAAAATGGTCAGCCTTGCAGCTTTTTCATGGAATATTTGCCTGTCTTGTTTCAGCATTGCACAGAGATGGGCAGGATGGGCTGTGAGGTGATGTGAACTGGTTGGGGAAGCACCAGAGGAGTGAGGAGCAGAATGTGAGGCTTTTCTCCCTGTTTGAATGTCTTCTGGTCTGTGTGCACAGGGTAAACAAGGCAGATCCTGATGGGTTTGGAGGTACAAAAACAGAGACTTAAATATGAGCAACCACTGTGTGAAATAAAACTAATTATTTCAGGGAACAGCCAAGGAGCCTTCTTGTGTTTCTGCCAATATCATCTCTGATTAGCTTGGGTTTTATTGGTGGGATCTTAACTCTTGATACTGAACATCCCTTCCAGCAAAGAAGTTAAGGTTGGGAGATGTTTCTGAAAGCTGACACGTGACAAAGAAGTGTCACCTGTGCATAGTAAGTACAAATATATAGTTCAAGATGTGGTGTGTATGTATAAAATCAATGTATGTAGAGGAACCATCTTGAGGGGATGGAAAACCTGGATGATGATGGTGAACAGCAAAAGGACTGGCTGTTGCTAGTAAGGGACAAATTTTGTCCACCCTTGGTTACTCTGGGAGAGTTCCAGGTGTGCTGAGGTGCACCTGGGCTAAGCAGGGCCAGAAATCTTGCTTTCCTTACAACCTCAAGCCTTCTTGCTGGTAAATTAATACGTAACTTTGAAATAGTGAAGCTTTTAATGGTACTGAAATACTCAAAATTGTAGCAGGCCCCCAGGCCTTTGTTCTTCCATTGAATACAATCCCCATAATCAGCTGTAATCAGATTTTTGTGTTTTATTCAGGCAGGTGTTTGTTGACCCAGACCATGGGAAATTCTTATGACCAAGTGTGCCCTCTTTAAATGGGAACTCACTATGTCACGTTGAGCTTTCAGCCCTGATTTTGCTGAAGAAGCAGTGTGCACATATGTGTGCTTGGACCTTGTCTGTAGGCAGCAGCTCCACTGTTTTACTGTGTCTGAGCAATCATACATGCCCCACAACCCCCATTCTTCCCTTTGGTTTTGCCAGATATGAGTGCTTCACTTTCAGAATTCATGATAATCACAGTTCTTTCAGAAACAGTTTTAAAAGGGAAGTTCCATCTTTTCTTGGTGAATGCTAATCAGGATTTCACCTCTTTTTGAGTGAGTGTGATAGTAACAATCATACAGTGAACAAAGAAGTCTAAATTTAAAGTGTTCTGGGAAATCTTTTCTGTGCTGAATAAAAACAAACTGCTTTATTTAAATAACTCTACCTTTAAGGCACAGGTAGAGAAAGCCTGGATATTGATACGATATTAAAAAATTCTGAGTATTCTTTTTATAACATTTTCTAAGACTTATAGCTTTGCAAATAAAACTGCAGTATGTGTCAAGCCTTTCCCCATGCAGTTTTACTCAGTTCAAATTGATGTTTCAATATCTTCAAGCCTGATGTATCCTTTTGTTGTGATCACATTATATTTTCTTCACTGTATCTTTGTAAATGGTTTTCCATACTGGTGCCATGTTTGGGTTTCCAGGTGGCTGATGTGAAAAGGGGAGGAATTATGCAGCATACACAATATACACATGTGCTCTGGAGTTTAATTTTTTCCTATCCCAATGCAAGTTCCCAGTCACAGCAAAGAAATTGCAAATTGTGTTCTTTGTCTCTCTTCAGACGTAGCCAGAAGCAGCAGAATGATTTTTGAGAATACTGAAACTAGAAGAGCTTGCAAAGCTATAAAGGCTTACAGTTGCTAAAAGTGTTAGTAAAAGTTATTCTTGTTCCTTATGTAAATAGTTCTGTGTCAGTTTAGCACCTTCCTTTGTTCAGAGCAGACTTGATACATTTTGTGCATTTTTTCTATTTAGGTATTTTTTGCTTGAAGGGTGGAATAAAGTCTTTGCTTCTCCTCCTCCTGCAGTGTGGTTTAATTGTAGAAACAAAACTCAGAAAATCCTGGTTCTGCACTAGGCTTCCTTTCAACTTGCCTTATAACTGTGCAGAAAAGGCATCTTTTCTATCACTCCCTAATCTGTGTGCACAAATCATCTTTCATCAACTTTTCTACATTTTGCATCCACGGTTACATATAAGCAGGATTTATATCTCCTGTTAAAGGCCAGATGGTAGCAGCTCTCTGTTCAGTGGTAATGGTGTAAAACTACAAAATGACACTTAGCTGTGTGGAAATAAAGTGCTGACGATTCCTCTGCACAAAAATTCTGCAGCCACACAGCTCCATTACTAATCCAGCCTTACAAGACTGATAGAGAAAAATGATCCCTGTTCTATGTCTCCAAGACAGAGAAATTGTACAGAAGGTGCAAGAAACACTCTGCATTGATAGGAATTGTATGAGTGCAGATTTATGATAGCAAGGTGCTACATAGCTAAAGAAAAAACTGCAAGTTATGCTTTACAAACTTAAAAGAGTGGCCCCTCCCTTTTAGTTTTTTCAATATGAATCATGTTAATCATGAGCTTATTTACAAGTGTGTTTGGTCAGAGTGGAAACTCTTGCAGATCAGTATTGAGGTAGAGCAGGACCAGTGAAGCAGAGTACGTGAGAAAAATAGGACAGATAACTCTGGAGGGGATAACCAATGATCATTGATCTACAGTTCCTGGTTTTTGCAAGGTTTTTGTTGTGGGGAAGGTTTTTTGTTTGTTTTCTATTCACTTTTGAAATTACACATTCAAGGAGTGATGTGTAATTAAGAGTATGTATACACACTGTCTGGATTAGAATTGCTGATCTTTATTTTTTCTCCTGTCTACATTGCTGTAGAATTTATTCTGTAATTTATTTTCTGCTTGGAGTTTGCATTATAGCTTTTTCTTTCATATCACATCCATAAAATTGATCTCAAAATGTAATGCTTGTGGAAGATAGAATGTGAATATCGTGGGGGTGGGGGGAAAGAGACATTTTATTTCCTACCCTTAAGAAAATGCCAAGAAATCTGTGCAGTGTGTTTGTTGCTATTATTTTACTTGTTTGTTGCTCCAGCATATCTGTCCTGTGACTTATTGTAGGAAGAGACAGTGTAGCATGTGAGACATCTGAAATATTTATGAGGTTAAACTGCCAGAATGGCTCTGAGTTTGGTCAGAGACAAACTGTATTTTTGCCTCTTGACTCTCTCGAGAAGCAAACCCTCATCACCATTCAGAATCACCAGTCTGCTTTGTGGCTGATTCTTGAAGACCGGGCTTGTACAGAAATCAAATACTTCAAAGACAGAAGAAAAACATAGGTACTTGTGGTATGTCTGGTGCTGTTAATAATGTGATGAAGCTGGCCTTGTGTCATCTTTATTTTCCTGTTTTTTTTCTCTTTGACTGAACTCCTTTTTCTTTGCATTGTTAGATTTCTTTGCATTGTGTCAGCAACATGATGTGTGCAAAAGGCAATGTCTGGCTCTGGTTTACACTTGGACTTCATTTTCTCCAGAACACTTATTTCCATTGCCTTTGAAGTTTGAGGGTTTCAGTGGCCCAAAACATCTTTGCCCATTAGCTGCATTGAAGTGAGTGAGTAAATTCACACCTCATTTGGTGCTGTATTGTTTCTCTGGCTGCAGAACGAACAAACAAACACAAACCCTGTTTATGTCAAAACTGACCACGGCTGAACAGCCAGAGCAAGGAGAATAAACCTGCCGACCTTGCAGCAGTGGTGGAAGGGCTAAAGGCTTTGGCCTCTGTCCGGGCTGGGTCCAGCTGAAGCTGCCGTGCTGAGCAGAGCAGTTTCACTTCCTCACATGGACAGCTTTGGGGAAGGAAAGTGGCTGAGAAGGTGTTGGTGCTGCACGGGGCAGGGAGTGAAACAGCAAGAGCTCTCTGTGCCAGTGCCCATCTGTCACAGCTGGAGGGACAGGGTTGAGTTAACAGATCGAGCTGAGATAAATGCTCTGTGTAAGGTCTTGTCTGTGCTCACAAAGTGGCAGAGTTAAGGACTGCTGCTTAAAGCATGAAGTGCATAAATGAAACCTTGCTAAATACACTCGATTCAAGAGGTTTGCCCATCACCGTGGTAGCCTTAGTTTTCCTGAGTGCTGCTCCATGGGCCTGCCCTTTCTCTTGGAAGCTCTTGTGGTGCTGCAGTGGGGTGAGCACGTGTGTGCTGTGCTGGCCCTGCAAAGCCTGGCCTTCCATCTGAATGCTCCAGAAGGAAATATGTAAAAATTTTGCAGGCTTCAGCTTTTGAGCCTTGTTTGTTTTAAAGATGAAAAGTGCATTTTGTATAAAATGCGCTGAAATATGTGGAAAATCTTATTTTGCAGAATCCAAGGAGTTTGTGTGCCCACGCATCTCTATTGTCCATGTTGATGATTCTGCACATAGCTGTTTTTCCCCCCCAGTGCTCGGTGTGAACTCTGCACAGCTAAAATTGATTCTCATTCCCTTGATGGTTAGTTTGCAGAGTGGATTTTATTCATTTGGCTTCTTTGGCCTTAACTAGACAAATGTATTAAAATTCCTATTTGAAACGGAATAATTTACAGCAACTTATCATAATTTCTTTTACTGTAATACCCTTCTAAAAGCTTGAAATTAGAATTTTTCCTCCTGTTTATCCTCACTTAATACTGGATTCTGCAGTCTTAATCTGTTAGGAGGTGTGTGCCTTTCACTGTAAGGACACTGTTCCTCGCTTGGCACAACAAGGTGTTGCAGTAGGTTTGAGAGGCATTGTCTTTTAATTTCAGTGGATGGCTCTCATCCCTTTGCCAGATTAACAGTATATTTTCTTCCAGAAACCAGTTTAGCTTCCTTTTTTATTCACCTTTCTGCTTCCAAGGAGAACTGCTTTACACACCAGACACATTTGTATTTACAGATAAAAAAATTTTGAATTAGACTAAAATTGAAATCTAAGGTGAGACAAAATACTTAATCTTTTAAGCTGTATGCACTGTGGCATAGAGTGGCTCTGTCTCTTGATCCCTTTGCCTCATTTAATGGTACAAGACTGGAATCCAGCCTGCAAGACATCAAATCCACGTAATGAAAAATCTGGCCAGCGCCCAGGCGTCTTCTGTGGCTGAAGATGTTGCTTTACAACTATCCCATGGCACAGCCCTTCAGCTGTGTAAAAAAGCCAGCAGACTAAAACACAAGCAGGCATTTCACAATGGCATGGAAAAGGTACAGGTTCTGTCTGTTTTAAGCTGAGGTGAAATACAGCCATGACAGCACAGACAGAAGAGAGAAGGCAACACGGGAACCAAGGTAGTGGCTGGCTTTGGTCTCAGTCTCCAGTTAAAAATTTGACTTTGAAGGAGTTGATATTTGTGTCCATGTGTCTTCATTGGGAATGTAAGTAAGGACAGGATGGTGTTAATTTTTAGCAGCTCAAATCTCAACAATTCTGGATGTATACATAAAGGACCCTGAGGAGTGTCCTCCATGTGGTTGTTAGTAACCAGAGTGGGTACAGTCTGGTGTACTGAAAAAAATATGAAGGACCACTAGTCAGTTCCTTCTGTAGGGATGCTGGGACAAAGGGCCGCCAGGCTCTGTTGGTGGGAGTGCCTGACTTGAGTGAGAGCTAGTTGTAACAGAAAAATATTTTATAGGAAGATTATTTTAAAAAATGCCAACAGAAAAACCTGTCTGGCTGAAAGGTAGTATTTCTTTGTGAGTTTTCAGCATCAGCATGAATTCAGCTATAATGCAGGTACTGTAGGTTTGTTTTTTTAACTGAAAGTCATGCTTAAAGCAGTCAGTGTAAATATACTGTTACTTCCCAGTTTAGCTGATCTTGAAATGAGTAGATAAAATCTAGTTCAAATTGCTGCTAGGCATCTTACGAGCAGCAGCTATTGGCAAAATCTGTCTAGGTCCTTAATTGTTGCTGTTCTTGGGAGTTTTTGGATCTTGGAACAGCAATGTTTCATCAATTGGATTTGCAAAGTGTGAAGTTTGTATTTCAAAAACTTTACAGTTTTTAAAAGCTGTAAGTGTTTTTTTGTTTGTTTGTTTTACATTTCAAAATAGAAATAGAGGTCTTTCAGTTAGGTTGAGGGTTTTTTCTTCTTTTTTTTTTTCCCTCATTTTTGTTTTCAGTTTATTTTTTTGCCATATCAAGCCCTTAATGTTGGCAGGAGATTTTGCTTTGTCTGAAATATCCATGACTAAACATACCTTTTTTATTAGCCAATACTTTATGCTGGATATAAGCCATGGGTGTTATTTGAAGACATTCATTAAAAGGCTTGGTCAGTTATAACTTCCTAAAAATGATACAAATTTTTAGACTTTGGGTGCACAATGAACTGTTGAGCTGTAAATGGGAATAATCTGTGTTGGTTTTGAGATTGACTTCTGTAATCAGAAGTGGCAGCTTTTGTTTCAGGAAGCAGCTTGGAAGCAGTGTAACAACTTAAACAGATTGAGCTAGAAGAGGAAGAATCATTCTAATTTTGCAGTCTTTGGAACAGTTATTTAGCTGCAAATACTGATTGAATAATTTTACCTCTTTTGTCCATACCTCCTCTCATATCTTAAAACAGCTCTTGAAAGGTCATCAACATGAAATGGGGCATCTCATGGGAAATGATCATGGCAGTTTCCAGTTCTCTGGAAACCACATACAAAAATTTTGTAAATCTAGTAAATTTTTCATTAACATGCAAGAAAATCATAGCTTTGATGTTGACAACATCTACATATAGCTTACTGCTGCTAAATTTGCCACGTTGGCTCATTCTCAATTTTTACATTTTTGACAGTCTCACTAAGCTTGGAGAAGATGAGGTCAGTTGAGGCTCTGGGGTTTTTTTGTATTGCTTGGTGTGTAAATGCGTGACTTTGGTTGGGGCCCAAGTTTCAGTGCAAGGTTCTTGTGTTTCTCTGTGGTGTTTTGAGGCTGTGCCTGCTTCAGAGATTTGCAGTAGCCATAGCAATTGGTGAAATGTTCTGGTTTTGTGCCCCTGGAGGGTGGCAGAAAGGTGTGCTGCTTCCAGGAGTGTTCCTCCCAGGAACTGGGTGCTTTGCTGAAAGCAGGTGATTCTGTCCTGCTTGTTCATACAGGGGATGACAGAATCAGGGCAGGGAAAGCAGTTCAAGATCTCATCCTTCAGCACCTTCCTGCCCCAAAAGCGGGTTCATACTGCTTGATGCCATCTCTGTTGTAGTTGTGGCTGAGAGCACCTGGCAATATTTGGAAAGTCTGATCTCCTGGCAGTGACAGGGACAAGGAGCTAGCACAGCATGCCGTGGTTTCACTAGGCACTCTCCACCCCTCTGCTTTTTCTTTTTTCCTCCTTGTGATACTAATTTGCAAAAGCAAAAGGAGGCTGCTGACAGATGAGGAAGCTTTAATTGGGGAGCTCACTCTGCTTGAGCCGGGAGTGCCTGTGTCTCAAAATAAATATGGATTAATTTAGGGCTCAGTAGAGTGATCATTTGGAAGACTAAACATGAGTTTGTATCACACCAGCCTTTCCACACTGCTCCTGTGGCATGGACATAGTTTATCAGGAAATCTGCCCCTCAGTTTACTGAATGCTTGTGTTAGGCTGCAGTCTTCTGTGGGCTTCTGTGTAACTCCAGAGTTTGTGCTGTCTTTGTATATTAAAGCATTTATCCAAGCTTTTAAACCTTGCAAGTATCAGAGGCAGACTGCTCTGTGTCATTTGGTTTTTGTAGGTATCAGCCTTTTTTTTTTTTTTTTTTTTTTTTTTCCTAGCTTGTATAACCATCTCAGTTCCATAATCTGGGCACCTGAGATGGTGGTAGGAATTTTCTCTTCCAGACAAACTCTGTGAACTGGTACCTGGTACCATTCCACCCATGCTGCCCACTCAGAAGCTTTTAGTAGGTTCTCAACTTCTGTGCATCTTCAAATTGTAGGAGTTGCTTTGTGTAATCTAAAACATGCTCTTAAGAAATAAAAGCAAACAAAACCCTGGTGCGGTTGGTTTGGAAGGGAGCTTTAAAAGACACATGGTGCCAGATTCTTCTGCTCCTGCTTTTGCAGAACTGTAATCTTCTTTGGGATGTGTCCATGGATAGCAAGCAGAGGAGGAGGATGGAGGCATTAATGCACTGTAGCTTCTGAAACTTGCTTTGTCTGAGTCCTAATGTGGACATTGGAATTTCTGTGGAACAGGAGTATAAACCTTTGTTCATGTATCTGTGTGTAAATGTCAAACTTGCCCAGGCAGTAAGAGCAGCGAAGATCATCCTTCTCTTTAATTGCTCATGGTAGGCTATGCAGAATTTCTTAAATATTTTAGACAAATTGGAGAAGGAAGTGTCTGTTGTGAATAGTTGATGTTCCTGAAACTGTGGTTTTGGTGCATGATACAATTTTCTGTTCTACAGGAATGATGGAAAAATAGGTTCTGATCTCTGGTTTTTGCAGACTGAAAACCAGTAAAGCCTTCTGTTTGAATGCTATTTGACACAGAATAAATTATGCAAAAGAGAATAGGGTCAGATTAAAACTGAAAATGGTGTGCCAAAAAGTCTCTTGCATATTTTTAGTACAAAAAGGTATGGTTTATGTGGGCATTTTTGATGGGCTGAAACTATGTTTCGGGCAGCATTTGTCAGTCAAAGAGTTTCATTTGTTATTTTTTTATTAATCCTTCTTATCATGAGACTGCACCTAGCAGTTATACTTTAGTGCTTCAAAATAAGAAGGGATAACACTCAATTTGGCATCCTCAGTAATGCACGTACATTATTGTATAGAGATTGTTTTTGGTCTGTAGGTAGAGGTATGAGTAGGACTGAAACAAAGGGAGGGTTGATGTTGCTCAGTGTCTGTCTTGAAATTTTCTGGATGCTGTATAGTCAGCGAGGACAGGAGATGGAATTGGAATTCAAAATTCCTTGCTCAGTTTGCTAGAACTGTTTCTGGATTCCTGTCACTGATCTGTTTTATTGTCCCATGGCACAGTGAACCCGGAGAGGGGCAGCGCTGACCAGCGGTGTCTGCTGCGGGATGTGGAGGAGCTGGGGGGCTGCATTTGGGTTCCAGAGCAGGGACACAGTTGGGCCCTTCACCTTCTCAGGCCAGCTTGGAAACGCACTATTGTGCCCGAGGTGAAATTGTGGGATTTTTTTCCTGGCTGTTTTGTGTTTATTCACGTGGCAGTTGTCAGGCCCAGCTCCGCAGGGAAGGGGATCAGCACAGTGAGTTCACAGCAGGTCAGGCCCTGGCGGGCTGTGCAGGCAGGTTTGTGGAGTTCCTGCTCTGCTCAGGAGGAGCAACCTACTAACTCGAAACACAGTTTTTTTGTTTTTTTTTTTTTTTTTTTTTACATTGGGTTTATTTTTACTGTTAAAACGTAGACCAAATATTCTGGCAAAAGAGCATAAAAAGGGAAATCAGGCATCTGAACAAGATCTGGCTCATGGCAGCTCTTTCCTGTGAACTTTCCACTGTAAAGCAACACTTTCCATTCAAGGTTTGTCTGAATAGCCCTGTCAGCCCGTGCTCTTCCCTGCCAGTCAGCCTGCCGGGAACTGACTGGTCGGTCTGACTGATTGCAATCAAGCTTTCCTGGAGCAGCTCCTGGTTATTTAGGCATCGTTAGGTATGGAGTGCTGGGTGGTGTTTGTGAGCTCTGGTGGGGACGCTGTGTGGGGTAAACGTGTGGATTAAGCATTGCTGGAGTAAATGTCTGTCTAAGGGGAGTGTCTGTGATTGTGCCAGAGAGAGATAAGGAACCCACGTGGCCCTTATCCTGCAGTACTGAGCCCCTCCTGATGACAGCGGGGCTAAATTGGACCAGGCAAAGAAAGCTTCCATGTGGAGAGAGCTGGATGGGACCTAAAATTCAGGGACTTGTCAAGGCATCTTTGTGTTACTGCCAAAAGGATGTAAAGAACACAATTTCTGAAGACTAGGGTCAGTTTGTGTATTCTGCAATGTAAAATTCTGTTGCAAAAAGCTTTAAGACAAGACTTTGCTAGATAGTTCTGCAGAGGGTTTTTTTGCTGCAATAACTCTTTGAAAAATGAAGTAAAATCTGCCCTTGTCACTTTTTTTCTGAATAATAGATGAACTTGGGTTTTGTTTAATTCAGGTCATCCTGTAAACTTCACTTGTGTTTGGTTTGAGAAAATCAAGTAATCAACAGTACATGCTACACATTCCACTCTCAGCCTTGCAAATAGACACTGTGCAGATTCAGTAGGTCTGACTGCACTCATAAAATAGGTCAGTGTCTTGCTTTTCCCCTATTTTGTATAAACCAAGCAAAGCCAGACTAGAGCTTCTTTTGAAAAGCAAAGCATAATCTTGAGATGTAGGTCTTATAGAGGCCAGTCTGTTTAGCAGCAGATGTGTTAAAAAATCGAAAATTCACTTCACAGGGCGAATTCTGGTCTTACAATGGGCTTGTGTAGTCTTGGAAAAATCTGTAGAGACCTCTGGTGGGAAGAAATGGAGGAATTTTCTGTGTTAAAAAGTGAAGATGTAGAGGTGGATGGATCTCAGCTGTGACATCCTCTTACTCTCCCTGTTTTAATGATTTCTCTTTTGACATTTCCCAGGCTTGCTAAAACTACTGAATGGTTTCAATGATAGAAGAGCAAACTCTGCCTTCTTTTAGGGGCTTGGCACATAGTCCAGAACAAGTTGTGTTGAGAGAATGCTCCAATAGTCTGACATAACTCTGTGGGATGGCACAGGCCTTACCCAGGAGTCTTTAACTTCCACCATGGAAGTTAAGGTGAGGTGGGGAACAAGACCCCAAGCCCCTTCCTGAACTGCACAACTTTCTCCTGTAATGTACTTCATCTTATAATTATCTCAGAGGGGTTTTACCTGCACTATGTTTTATTCTCTCAATGTCTCTGGCTTTTGCAATCAGCGCTGTACCTGCACCCAGCAAGAGGGCTCATTTGGCAAATGCATCAATGCATGACATCATTCCTCCAGTGTCTCTGGGCCTGTTTAAAGCATTGCCAGTATCTGACTGCACTTCCTGCATGCAGCTGTAGGCAGCTGGGAAATTTCATTGATGGTGACCAACAGGAAACTCTGAGGGGACAAAGCCTCAGTACAAGGCTCGTGAAAGGCCGTGGCCTGATTAGTTCCTTGGCTAATGGTAATACATGGCAAAAGGGCAGGACCTAGTGCAGAAGACTGCGCTGCAAAGAGTGCTTTTCAAAGTAATTAGCTGTAAAATGAGGAAAAGCAACGTTCATCCCAAATTAATGGTGCTATAGAACCAACCACATTTATTTTTAAGAGACCATTAGAGAGCCTTGCTGGCGTTTCAGCAGCCATGTAAAAAGCTGTGTGCTAGTGGAGTGGGAGGATTGGTCCCTAATGGATGGAAATTGTGCATGGCATGCTGGGATGCACAATGCAGAAGGGACAAAAGGTTATTAAAAAAATTCTTATCAGAAGTACTTTGACATTAGTCCTTAAGTAATTATTTTTATCCTTCAATAGGTGCATCTGCATGCTATTGTGCTAACACTGCTGCTTCTCTTATTAATTATACTCTTTTAAGCTTGCTTCACAAGAGTAATCTAGCAGCCCATACTAATTAATGCAGTTCAAATCAAACATGGTAAAAATAAAACAGCTCAGCTGAAAAAGAAAGAAAAGGAGAGGGGAAGACAAAACCCAACACTTAGGCAGTTTGATGCCAAAACAAACATGCAAGGCTGTACCATGTGAGGTACATACAGAAAAGGTACCTTCCACATTTCAGGTATTTAACAATTATTGAGTGTTGGGAAATGTAGTGGTACCTTTCTACTAAGAAATCCTGTTACCTGCTTTCCCACCCTTCACCAAAAGGTTGTTAATCATTGGTTTTGCTGTTGGCTTCAGTGGTCTGAATTAAAGTTAAGTGCTTTGCAGTTCTTTCCAACAGCAGATTCTAACCCCAAGACTTCTATAGCTTTTTGTCATTGAACAGTAAATTTAGTGGAGAAATATGTCTAATATGTTATCAGCTTCTGCTCAAAGGTTTACAAAACAAGAGTTCACAGGAGACTGATACCTTTCATGTCCTTCTTTTACAAGTGATGTTTGGAGAGTTCTGTAATCAAAATATTGTGCCAAACACTTCCTAGAATGGTCAGACCAACCTGCAGAAGACCTTGAATCTTGTGCAACTGCCTTTCAATCAGTAAAATTTGTAGTGTATGAGGTGCTGATCAGATGACAGCTTTTTCCAATATGCAGAATGTTTTTATTACATTGTTTAATAGCTGTGGATATGGCAAAGTTTGATTCCAGTATTTATCTTTTTTTTTTTAAATTGGTTGTTTCAGTGGAAAAATGGAATGTACCAAAACCATTGCTTCCATCTAATAGGAAAAGTAGGCTTGGTTTTGAATTAAAAGTGTTTTATAAATCTGTATTTTGGATCCCATTTTAGTTATTTAGTATGCTGGGCAGAGATGAATCTCTTTTTCTGAGCCACAAACTTTGAAATCAATCTTCCCTGCTTCTTTGCTAAGTTTCACTTGTAAATAAGAAGTTTACTACTATGAATTGCCTTTCTTCAGGAATAGTTTCTTTGTGAACCACACAATAACAAGTAAAAACCAAATACAGGTTTATGGTAAGTTTTATCAAATACGATCTTTTGGACCCAGCTGGATCCTTCAACCCCTGCCACTGGGTCCATGCTCTTCCCACTGGCAATCCCTGATGTCCCAGTGCTGGCTTCCTTCGGCTCCTCTTCCCAGGGAAGTGCTGCTGCTTTGTGGGAAGTGCCCAGCACCCCCGAGGCAATGGTGGCAGGTTGCAGTACAGTATTAAACACTGCTGCTGAAAGGTCAGCGGTGTTGAATTGATAGATGGATGCAGTTACTTAGTGGGGAAATGTAGCGTCCAGCTAAAGGCTTGTTTTCTTCCTCTGCTCCAAATCCATTCTCTTAAGGTAAGCAGTATGTTATTCCTTGCTTTAGGCATACTGGCATTGCTGGATAAGTGACTGACTAAAAGCTGCTGGGTTTAAAGAAATGAGAAATGTCATTTGTGCAGCACAGGAAATAATTTTTTTTTTTTATTGCTGACCATTAGCATTTGTTCAGCTTGCAGCATTGTGGATTTTATATTTGGAATGATATCCAAGTTCAATAAGTAAACTCATAAAGGATACTAAAACTGGTCTCCAGACTAATTCTTCAGAGGTGATTTTGTTTGCTTTGGTTATTGACTAATGAGCATCTGAGGTTTATGATGTTAAAGGAGGGGAGAAGTCTGAAGTAGGAAATATTACCTAATGCTTTCAATTAGCAATGTGCATTATGTGATATTAGCCACTTCCTAGCACTGAGATATCATTAATAACCTTGAATGCAAAATTGCTGATTCAAATATGAGCTGGGCTTTTTCTTCTAGAAGTATATTGCCATAGGAGAGTGAGGAACAGATTGTGGGAGGAAAGGTTGCTCTTGGTTTTGTTCGTCAAACAGTTCTATGAACTTGTTTCAGAATTGTTGGATTTGTGACTTCCTTGAAGAAAATCCCTTAGAAGAACTTCTGTGCTTTTTGTTAGGTTTCATGTGGTGTACAGAGAGGGAACACTCGTCCTTTGGGATATTTTCTTCTCTTCTTATCCCATCGCATTCCATTTTGCTAAATTTTCCATATTGTGGTGACCTTCCTTCCTTGTTTTTTTTTTTTGTTTTGTTTGGTTTTGTTGTTGTTGTTGTTCTTTTGTTTTTGTTTTGGTGGGGGTTTTTTTGGGTTTTGTTGTGGTGTGGTTTTTTTTTTAGTAAAGTACCTCTGGATGTGAATTTCTCTCATACTTGAAGCTGGAGGAGCAAATTGTGCTCAGTACTTTACAAAATAAATATATTAGTGAGAGAAGCGAGAGGAGCAAATGCTTCTCCTGCTTGTCTATCAGCATGGCTTGGTCCTCTCAGCCTGAATTAAAACTTTAATTGGCTTTTTCATGTTTGTGCATTTCTGTATATTCCTGGCAGAGGGAGTTCCTCAGGACTGGGAAATGTTGCTGGTGTGGGTTTGGACTGCTTTGCTTAGGGGTGTGTTGTTTTTCCCTGGTGGCACGAACACAGTTCCCATCAAATGGGAACCCACCACCAAGTCATCAAAGAGCTTTGAAGTCCGACAGGATGAGTGAATTTACACTTTAAAATACTGATTATTTCACTTCTAATTAAAAAAAAAAACCCAAAATTTTGTGTCCTCATTACCTTTGCAGGATCTGCCTGTAGCTCAGTTTCTTGGGAGAGCTTTAGTTCTGGTACGGTTTAAATGTGAATCATGGGTGAGGTATTTCTTTTATTGTAATGTGCAGAAATTACCATCAGCTCAATGGAAAAGTATGTTTGAAAGGAAATATGGCCAGCACTTCAGTGCCGAAAATGATTATTAAACCAGTTGGGGTTTCATTTGAAAAGTTAGTTATTAAGTAGATAGTCTGCCTGCGATGAAACAGCAGTGGGAACACTGCCTTTACTCAGAATATTTGTGTGGGGGATTTTGGGTGCATTTTTAATAATGATTTGAATGTATTGTGTCTTGACTTTTTCTTGGCTACACCCATTTCCCCCCACTCTATTTTGTTTTGCTGTTGGTTTTAGAAATGCAAGGATTATTACACTAGTGTCTCAAAAATCTGAGTAGCAATTTTTTTCCAGGCAGAGTTGCACATACAGGTTTAATGTTTTTAAGTGGAGATGTGTACTCCATTGAAAATCCTTTGTGGGTGGATTTGCAGCTGGGCTTCATGATGGAATCCAGGTAATCAGCCAGAAAACAAAGCTGGAAGGGTGTCAGGAGTCTGCACAGGAGGGTTATAGGTCTGGAAGTGGGACCAGAAGTGTGGTCATCATACAATGGGAAGTGTCTCATGGGGGGAGGATGGGAAGTCTGGAAGTTAAGTCAGTGTCAAAAATCACTCAGACATAACTGTAAAACCAATAAGGTAGATATAATAAGGCTAAACTGTTAACCAATAAATAACTCCTAAGAAATTTGAAGAGAAAATAATTTGTACTGGAAGGGTTGTTTATTGAGGTTTCCATCTACATTCATTGCAAATCTCAAATAAACAATTGCTTGGGAAACCACACTGATTTTCAGTATGTTTGGCCTTTGGAGTATAAGTTGAGGAAGTGCTGATTTACCTGTCATGGTCCAAGGAGATTTTGTGGAGTAATACAGGACTTGATTCTCTTGTTCTTTGTGTTATTCAAGTAGAAAAATAATCCTTTGTGTAAGAAAAAGTGAAATTACCTGCTTTCTTTGCTACTTAGATGTAACTTTTCAATATATCTGCACAGAAATTAAAGCTAGAATTTGCATTAATGTTTATTTTTGGTACTGGAATGTTTCCAAGGTGTCTATGAGTCTGGATCCTGTTCCCTGCCCCATGGAAGAGTTTCTGCTCACATGTGCTGCTGGCTCTGGGGAAACATCCACAGGCAAGGAGAGCAGGAGGATAATGATGACATTACTGGGTGGACTGGAGGACACCTGTCTCTATAAATACACATTATTTTTCCTGTTAAATGACTGATGCTGAGAGTGGTTTTTAGATGAGCTATTTTTAAGAGAGCATGTTGTCCACTAAGGATGTCATTACGTATTGCAAGAGTTCTAATATAAACTGTTTACATATTGATCTTGTTGTATATTAAGCTGTTTTTTCCTTATCTTCAACAGGCAGCCAGATAAACTAGTGGTGGTTTGGACAAGAAGAAGCAGAAGAAAATCCTCTAAGGTTAGTTGATTCCTTAGTAAGTCCCAACTTGAGTGACAAACAGGGTCAGTGGTTTGAAGGACTGTTTTTCTAAATGTGGGGAGCAGCCAAATAAATAAATGAGAAATATTTTAGTTGTTGACTTTTCTTTTTAATTCAGTTTATCCATAAAGTTCAGAATAAACTGCTGTTGATGTCAGTGCTAATTTATGGGAACTCTTAACTCTGATTTCAGCTTTGGTTATTTGTTTAGCAGAACTGTATCACTGTCAGTTCAATTCAGTTATTAATTGCTACAGCTAATTAGAAAGGAGAATTGGTTTCTCTACTAGAAGTGTATTAAAAAAAAGCCCCAACTAATTAAAAAATAGTAATAAAGAATCTGACATCCCTGCAATAGGCAGATAAAGCCTGAATAAGAGGCTATTTCACAACCTGAAATGCTGCAAATAAAAAAGAATAAAAGCAGGGTCTTTCAGCCCAGCAGTGTGTCTTTGAAGTGAGTATTTACATCTTCTACAAACACTGTGGGCAAACCTGTAAATTTGTGTTTCATGACTAATAACTTGGTAGCCTGAGGAATGGGAAGCTCTGAGAGAAGTCTCTCCAGTGTCTGGACACTGATAAAGTTTGTCTTTCATGGGGACAGGAGTGTATGCTGTTTTCCTCCCTTCCCAGGAGCATCTCCTCTTCTCTTTGAGATCATTTGGTCTTACTTGCTCATTCCCTCATTGCCTTTCCCCATGCTGTGGCCTGTTAGCCTCGTTGGATTTATGGCAAATGATCTTGTCAGAGAGGAAATTTTGGAAGTTATAATAATTCTTTGACACTTCATAAAAAAATGATGGTATAAACTTCTTTTTTATTTATGTACTTGTATAATGCAAAATGATGTTTCAAAGAACTCTGTAATAGTGGAAAGAGGGCATTCATGATAGAGAAGAGATCTTGAAATAATTGTGCTGAAGAACTTAAATATTTATAAAATATGATACACAGTTTCCTACCCTGCTCAGGAGAGGTTTTGGGTATATATTTTACTGATACTCCTCTTTTTCTGACCTTTTTTTCTGATTGTTATGCATATTTGTTGTATTTTGTCTTTTAACTTGAGGTATAAACTATTCTAGGCTGTTTTAGGTAAAGACTGGTTCCTGACTGCACAACTAAATGTCTGCATCCAAAATTCTGCTTCAGGTTATGAAAACCCAAAGGTGTTACCTGATGAGTAAACAAGGGTGTGAGCTCAGTCTGGTACCTGTTCCTGTTCCATACTCTTCAGCAAAGCCAGCCAGACTATTCCTGTTTCACTGAAACATCAACTAAGTCAAGTTCCTTTGAATTTATAGCACAGTGTGTGACGGACAGTAAGTGCTGATGTCACTAACTGATGTCTGATGTGGCTCACCCTATGACAACTTCTCTGTATTAATTCATTTAATTTCTGTTGCACAGAGAGGTAAAAGTTATATCAAACAGTAAGTGCAATGCTTACACAAGCTTTGTAACCCTGAAAAGATTGGTGAAAAACAAAGTATTTGTCATAAATGACTGCTTTGTTGGGGTTCAGAATACGTTCAGAAAGAGAAACTGTAACAGAAATCCAGCATGGCTTTGTGAACTGATGGGTTTCTGCCTGTCATTTTATAGAATCCAAATGACAGCATTTCCCTGAGGCAACAGGATTTTCTGGCATTAGCTTAGCCTTTTGGGCTTGAAGGTTTTTTTCAGCTGGGCCATAAAGTTCCATGATATGTCCTCATTTTTGGTCACCAGGCAGTAGAAGCAACTCTTGGATAAACTGGCCGATTTAAACCTGAGACTCAGAAGAGTCTTTGGCTGACTAAGTCATGTTTAGTAAGATCCCACAAAGGTTCTCAAAGAGGCTGAGTGGCCCTGAAACCTGGGCAGAGCATAGAGTTAATTTTAAAGCTTTGGTAGTTGATGTGACTTGAACTGTTTGGGTCAAAAACTGTAGATCAATAAATGTTCTTGATCTCTTAGTCATCCTGCCAGTAAAATACTTTATTCAACATACTTGTTTCATCTAATTGATTTATTGGAAGCAAGTCAAATGAATATTTCCTCTTATTTTATTTTTGGTGGACACTGGGTTCAATGAGTACAAAGCATTAATAATTGTCTGTTTTTCAGCTTCTTGAGAGGGAGGAAGGGAGGGATGAGGTTTTACCTTACTGTAAAGATCTTGTGAAGAGTTTTTTGGAGGTTATGTTTTCTGAACTTTTCAGATCATTAATGAGGCATATCACCAGCAGATAGTTCACAAGCTCACAAACATGGCCCTTTGGATGCTCTCCAGTAGCTCTGTGTCTCTTTTGTACAAAAGATATATTAAGCAAAAATGTCATGCAAGTGGAAGATGGAGCTCTGGATGAGCACTGGGATGCCTGCTCAAACTGATACAATTTTAAAATGCCATTGAGCTGAAAGCTGAGTTCTTGATGTCCTTTGAAGCCGTTGTTTTTGTGGGTTTCCATGATTTTCATATGCTTCCTGTCCCATATGCTCTTTTTCCAAATAAGCTACAGTGGTTCCTTTATTAAAAGAAATAATAAGAGGCATTATGTGCAGGAGTCTGATTATTTTTCTTCTTACTGTGGGAAACATAGAATAGGAGCTGTAGATATGTTTAATTACAGTAAGTTTCAAAGTGTTGCAAATGAAAAGCAAACACTCATTTTGAAAGAGCATATAAATAGCAGTCTGAGGGGTGGATGGATACAAGACCATAAATACATCCAGCAGTTACTGACCTTAATGCAGATTTAAGTTACTTACAGTTCTATTTTGGGCCCTGCTCTGCATGGGCAAGTGTAATTTCAATATATTTCATGAGATGTGTCAGGACAAGGTGGCTCTGTGTGGTTGGGCATCTCCACTGTGTGTGCCAGAAGTTTACATAAAATGGTGATTTGCAGTTTTGCTGTGCTTGGCAGAATTGCTGTGCAGTCCTAGAACCAAAATGAACTTTCAGTTTGGGGAGGATGGGAGTCACCTGTCTGTTGGTGGAAATGCTGTCTGTTTGCAAAATCAGGTGCACTCTTCAAGCTTTATTTAGATGATACTGTTCAGCATCCATGGTTTACAGAAGGTGCAGCTTGTAGCTGTGGACAGATTTAACTCTTTTTCAGTACCCTGGCACACTGGAAAGTTGCCTGCCCAGGTTTTCAAGTCCTGGGCTTTTGGATCTGTCTCTCTCTCTCTCTTTTTTTTAAAATTTTTTTATTTTCTTTTTTTTTTGAGTGGTGGAAGAATGTCTTTGTTCTAGTGTAGAGCAAGGGAAAAACGTGTTGAAAATACAATTACCTTCATTTCACTGTGATGCTCTCAAATTTCCAGGCTTTGAACTAAAAAATTTCGATTTGAAAACAGATGTTGCCGTAATGTCAAGGAGGTACTTTCTACTATTCCTGTGAACATGCAGAGGCTTATGGTTGAATTATACACCTCTGAAAAATCAAATTTGCACTTGCTTCTGAGAGCCTGACAGAATTATTCTTCAAAGATTCTTTTTGTATCAAAGCTGAAAGAAGGGGCCTTGCCTGTGATTTCAGCACTTCTCTTGCAGGTTTATCAAAGACGTTTAAGCACAAAGGAGAAGGAACAATGCTGAGAAAAGGGAAAGAACTTGGGCAGTGAGAAGTAAGAGCCAAGAGAGGCAAAGGGGCAGGGAGAAAAGGAGTCTCTTGTACTCAACAGCAGCCTGGCCAGCATTTTCCCAAGGTTCTGCCATCAATACAGCAGCAGCTGGGTTACCTGTTTTGCTGGTTTTGGCAATCTGTTGCTTTTTCTGACTGCTTTATTGCCCAGTGCCAGCCCTGCGTGTCCCTGCTGGGCTGGAGTTCCAAAGATGTGTTGTGACCCTGATATGCTGATGACTGTCTGGGACCAGCACAGTTCAATAATGTCACTCCTGGAGCTTCTCAGTTTTTTAGTGAAGTTATTTACAAGATCATGCTGTGATTGTAATCCCTGACTGTGAACTGGAGGTCATTAATATTCTTTTTATTTTTTCCTGGGAGTCCCACAAAGTTGACTTGTGGTGACATTCTCAGGTGCAGTGATGATTGTCTCAGAAAATGTTGAGAAAAATAACTCTGCATTCAGGCTTTTTTGTTTGTCTGGGCTTTGATTTTTTATTTGGTTGGTTGTTTTTCTTTTCTAATAAGAAACCCTATAGATGATGTGAGAAACTGATTGAAGACACAGGGAAGAGGCTCTTTATCTGAGAATCATCATCTACTGTGGATGGTGAATAAGGCAAGATCTGGTGAACCAAATAGAATGATTCATGTATTTAATACATGATGTATTCATAATGTATGTCATGAATGTGTGTGTTTGAAATCAAACTTGAAGATGTAGCCCAGTCCTAGAGAAGCTGTGGTGGAGATGAGTTTTTGCTGGTTCCCCAAGCTTAGCAGTGTTTCTGAGCTTTGTAGCAGTACCACACATGTGCACAGTGACAGTTGTAACGCGTGTGCCTGCTGGTGAATTGAGACATTCATGGGAATGTGGGAATCCCTTGGTTTCCTTGTCTGCTCTAAGAGGGCACTGACAGCAGTGTGTTGAACAAAGACTGCCTGGAGTTTCCAGGGCTTTGAACTTCCTTCTTTGGCACGTGCTGGGTTTTTTGGACAGCATCCCAAGGCATGAGTGTGACTGGAGCGTTGTTCTGGTGCCCAGCCTTTTTAACTGGTGAGCCAAGCACAGGGATTTCAAGATGATCATGGGAGGGATGCAAGCTGTAGTCTGGAGTATGGCCTTTAATTTGTCTCCCTTTGTGACACTGAACTGAGTTACAGAAGAACAAGAAGAAGCCATTCACAAACTGCTGGTTTCCTCTGGTGTGAGGGAACTGGCAGCTTTTCCCAGTCCATTCTTTTTCCAGTAGGTCCATTAACAGCCATAGACAGCTCTGGCTGTCTTGGATGGTGGATGACTTTCATGGGATGCATCACATGGAGCAAATCCTTGGTGTTCCAATGTTCCAAAGCCACACTCCTGGCATGGAGGCACCAGATGAAAGATCTGGCTGCTTAATGTCAGCTCTTCCTCTTGAGTTCTTTTTTTTTTTTTTTTTTTTTCCCCTTTTTTTCCTGTCTAAGTGTTCTGCCTGGATAACACTGAAGAAGAGGGATTATCCTTACAAGCTGAGCTGCCCTAAGCACTGCTGGAGCCAGTTGAGCTCCTGCTTGCTTCTTGTGCCCTGAACAGCCTGTCACACGGACAAGTAGCAGAGCTGGCCTGATCACAGGCAACTGGCAAAAAATTTATAAGGAAAAGAAAATCAGCAGTTTGCTGGCTCACAATAAAGCCACTTTTATGGCTGCAGGTGAGGAATAATCGTGGGTCTGTTTCAGATGAGTTTTGCTTTTCAAACCCAATATTGACAGCTTGGCAATAAGAACATATTTTTTATACATAAATATAAACTGTTCCATAATTCACAGCAGGCTCAAAATATTATGGTCAACTCTAGCATCTTACAGAAAAGTAACATGAAATTATCCTGCACAACAGGATGAGGCAAAGTGGAAGTGAAGAAAGCAGAAAAGAGATGAAGCATCTGAAATTGCGAGCTCCTGAAATAATGTAATGTCAAGTCTGTCATTCCAGTTCAAGCAACGCAAAACAGCAGTGATATTCACATCACAGGTGGTGGATTGCAAAGCTGGCTGCCTGGATTGGAACTGTTGTTTTAAAGAGAAAAATGGACAGCCTGAAGTGCTTGTGCAAGTTCTGTAGGCTCATCCACTGCCTTTCTTTAAGAGATTTCCTCCTCTCCCAGTCATCAGTTTTGTGCCAGAGCAATGCCGTAGGTTGGACAATGTCATTCACAGCCCTACTCTATTTATAGGATATTTCAGCAGCCCATCCTGTAGCTCCTGTTTCCAGATTTAAAAGAGCTTTCATGCTATGTTGTTTTCTCTCATGTTCTACTGGCAGAAAAAATGAAGAGTTGCCTTTTGCTTTGAAATGAGGCAAAGCACTTCTGCTTCTCTTTCCAGACCATGGTTCCCATCCCTCAGGCCTGGAGACAAGTCAGGCAAGGGCAGGGCTGTGGGTGAGGCACCTGCTGCTGCAAGTCACTTCTGCTTAGCTGCCCTTGCCTTGACTTCCAAGACAAAAGGAGATGGCTGGTGAAGACCAGTAGCAAATGAAGAAGAAGTGGGTCTAAAGGCACAAGCACCTGATGGAAAATGGAGTTAAGGAGGGGATTAGGGTGGAAATGTATTGTGCAGCTGCAGCCCCTCGCCTTGGCTGAGCCCTGACAGCAAGTCCTTGTCACCTGCAGTGATGGCCTGATCCAGCTCCAAGTCAAGGTTTATAATTTGGGAGTTGAAAAGGTTTTTTGATATAGGCCAGATGTAACTTGAAGAGACTGTGGCATAGAGGTGCCTGGCATGAGAAATGTTGCATTAGAATAACACTCTGCATCTTAATTTTAAATTACTGTCATTTGCCAGCCCTCCGTGTTTCTCTGGATTTGCTTTCCCCTTTCCATTTCTCCTTCCCAACAACCCAGACAGTCCTTTTGATGTTATCTTTTACTGTCATGCTGTTTGTGTGATACAGTGTTTATTTTTCAAAGCCAGAGGAGGACTTGATAACATTCATGATCACAGAACAGCTTTGCTTTAAAAGCTCATTAGTTAGAACTTGTCTCCTGGTTGTTGCTTTCAGTGACAGAAAAACATCTATATCCCTGTGTGTTTATTGTGTCTCACTGACTTTCCTGGTGGAAGGAAATGCTGATAAAGGGCTTGAAGTGAAGTGTTGACTGCACCAGTGAATGCTCATTTTCTAGTTTTTTTTAATAGATGGAACAAGTGACCCTCAACTGAGCAGGCTGGCAGTGCCTGGACTTTAGACAGCAGAAGTTTGACATAATTTTCAGTATTGGCCAAACCCAGCAGGAAGGCACAGGTTTCAGACACATCATGAGCTTCAATTATTTTTGCGCAAACTGGTACCTGGAAAGAGGATGGAGTGCCCCTATGGAGGAGAGGTTATTGATTTTACAAGATGCTACCAGGGGACATGGCAGATGAGCTTGTGTCTGGACACTGCCTCGTGTCTGCTGAAGATCTCTGTGGGCAAGCTGGGAGAAATGCAGGGGGCTGTGGGTTCTGTGGGACAGACACACAAACTGCAGCTCCAGTGCCTGTGCTAGTAATGGCATCTACTGTGGTGTGTTTTGCTGCTCACAGAATACCTTTTGCTTGTAAAATATATGTTTTGTTTGTGTTATTTGTTGTTGTTTGCTCTGTTATTCAGAAAATACATCCAGGTCCTCTTTAGAATGACGAGATTAGACTGAAATTCATGGAGTAAAACCAGTAGAAATTGGCTTCTTTCAAGTTGCTCTTATTTTAAAATTCCCTTTTTTTAGAAGCTCCAAGTTGCTACTCTGCAAGCACGAAGCACAGACACTCACTGAAAAATCTGATCTAATTAGGCATCTTTGGGAGCTGGGGTTTCAGGCAGAACATCAAAGAGAAAAAAACTTGTGATAAAACCAAAGGAGAGCTGGCAACATTTGGCACTCCCTACTACAGTGGCAGAGAGCTGCTGCCTCTCTAGGGATGGAACTGCTTCTCCAGCTTTGTCTTTCCTGCTTTGGTACAGTAAAGTCATCCTTAAAGTTGCCCGGGTTACCTTAAGGTCCCAGAAAACGTGAGTCACAGGTCCTGCAAACCTTATTAAAGCAAAAATATGTTCTGATAGACAGCCTGAATCTGGAGTTCTGAGTGTTGGAAGGAGTATAAAATGCAATGAGTGATGCTCTAGAATTAAAGAAAAAAAAAGCCAAATTAATTGGCTTCAGGTAACAGTAAATAGATTGTACAGTCTTTCCTGATAAAACTTCCAGATGTTTCTGATAACACCCTGGCTCTGTAGCTGTCAATTCCAGCAGCATCCTTCCCTCATTTGTCTTATAGCATCACAAAATAGATTAGGTTGACCTTGGAAAAAAGCGTACTTATTCCAAACCAGAGCAGAAGTGCTCACACATGGTGTTTTCTAGGACTAGCTGTTAAAATGTAAACACAGGCCATGCACTAATCCAAACTGATGCTCAAAGGTAGACAGGTTCTCAGTCTATTTAACTGTTGGGGTTTTTGCTATGTTTTTTAGGTATAAGTACTCCAGCATATTAATTCTTAGGTAGCATTATAAATCATTGTTTTCACTTTTCTTTCCTCAAGTAAAATGTCTTGTTCCATTTATGTGGAAATGTGATTAGACCTGCACTATGTTTTGTACACAAAATAAAGCTCAGCTTGCTACAGAAGCTCTGACCCTACAGCCTTAATTTTTGCAAGGCTCTGAGTGTCCTGACCTGTGCTATGTAATACAAAAGCTGAGTTTAGGACCTTGTGAGGAACAGCTTTAGTTCAGTGGAAAAGACTGCTAATGGTCTGAGTTTCCTTACTGTCATTCTTAATTGTGTCCTTTGAAGTGTTCAGTAGAGTCATGGGTTTAGGGATGTGACCTTTTTGGAGTCAGTGATATGTTACTTTTACCTGCATGCCCTGGGTCCTGTGGGAGTCAAGACAGAACTTCTATAATGGGTTTAAACACCTGGGTCTTTTTGTTCCTTTAGGCACACAGCTGGCAGCCTGGAATCAAGAACCCATACCGTGGGTTGGTGGTGTGGCCTGTACCTGAAAATGTTGAAATTACTGTGACTCTCTTCAAGGTATGTTTTCTTTAAAGCATAATCTTTACTATTTCCTAAACAACACATGAAAAATTCTGTCTGGAAATGCCAGATTATAGTCACAAGGTCTAATCTTGCTGGTTTTATGTCATTAACTGCACAGCCTTATGTCCTCAGTTCAGATCTGGGTGAGAGGGATGGTCTGTTCCCTGCCAAAGCTGACTTCTGTAGTTTAGTTAACACACTGAAATACCCATTGAGCTGATTATGGTGAGGCATTGGCACAGAGTCCAGCACATGTGTAACTGTGCACGTAGTACATGTGTAAGGACTTGGCATGGCTTACAGCCTGGTAGCTTTCCTTTAAATACTGGAAGGGAGAAGTTGCCATAACACATTCATTTCTAGACTTCCTTGTTCAGTTTCAGGGTTTCAGTGCATGCTATTGGCTGCAACAGAATCCAGGCCCTCACTTCCCATTATTTAGAATGCTACACAAACATCATAGCACTGATGTGATTACAGCTGTAAGAGTGGATGTGCAGCATTTGAGTAGTACAGAGAATTATAAGATTTTACAGGGAAATTTTTTTATTTTTTGAATTGCATTTGTTCTACTAAAAAAACCCTTATTTGTGTGTCTGTGAAGCAGGAGGAAGAAGTGATAGTTATGCTAGAACTTATTTCCCAAATATCACTGGGCAAGACCCTTTCTGCATAAAGATAAATAATGCAGCTTTGCATGTGTGACAGTGTAGGAGGCTGAAGATTTCTGGGATTTTCATTCCATAGTTCCTCATTCTTTACTCTGGCACCTTCATCTACATTCTGGCTGTTCTTATTTCTAACTGCTCCCTTTGCAGCTTAGGGCAACAGTAACATACTTCTTTCTAATTAGTAGTATTTGTATTTCTTTGTCTTGGGGACTTTCCTGACCTTGGAGTTGGCTTCTGATTAGTGTTAGAATGGGAATTCATTACTTCGTTCATTAAACCTAAAAAAAGAAGGTTGTCTTCTCCCCCCTTTTTTTAAATTCCTGCCTTTGGGATTACACATGAGCACAAACTTCTCAGGTTGACAGTGATCATAAACTATCATAAACTTGTTTCTCTTCTTAGCAAACGTGTAGTCTTCAACTGAGATTTAAAAGTTCACTACCAAAAATTGTTTGCTTCGAGGGCCTCTACTTGGATGAAGAAACTTGTCAGCATTATGTGGCAATGCCACGTCTGTACAATCTGAACATGGTTATGCAGCACTATAAATGTTGCTTGATATTTTCAACATTTAAAGTGAAGCAGAAATGTACAGAAATCTTGATTGTGATTATGATGTTATGTGAAGGATGAGAAATAAAGTTTCTCTTGGGTGCAGCTCTGTGATACTGTGGGTTTGGCGTGAAAGTGTCTTCCAGCCTTCTCTTGCCATCCCATCTTTTTATTTACACTTGTATTGCTTCAGGATTCTGTTATGTAGAACAGCACAGCAGCCTTGTTAGTTGTGTAACTGAGATGAAGGTAGGATTATCTAGTGAGGGATGGAAGGGCCTCTGGAGCCAGTGTCAGGTATTACAAAAGCTTAATTTTACCCAGCACTAATTCTGCAGGCAGATCTGTTCACTGGACTTCTTTCTCCACCCAAAAATGAGCCTGCCTGTCACAAGAATTGGTCTGGGAGGAGAGGTAGGAGTGTGAATAGCCCCAGCAGCTGTGCCTTCTGTAAGTGGTACCCACTGGTCTCTGGGGGAATGAGCATTGGATTTATAATCAAAATATTGAGAACCATCACACTGTCAGGCAGCTCTTACTGTAAAATCTGCTCTAGTTGATCCTCCAGCTCTTCTAACAGGAGTGTCTGTAAGTGGCCAAACATCCTTTGTTAGCTGTAAGGGAATGCACGTGGGGCACAGAGCAGCTTGTGGAGCAAGCTGTGTGATGCCCCAGGAGTGCTGTAGCTGTGTGAGAGCAGCAGCCTGCCTGAGCCAGCTCTGAGGGGAAGGGGACTGCAGGCAGAAGATGGTGTTGGCCCAGTTCAGGCTGTGCCCTCATGGCTTTGTTGGCTCTGTGATGTTTCAGCTGCAGCACAGAATGTGTCCCAGCACCCACAGAGCTGGCATTTCTGTAGCTGGTAGGTTCTGGGCAAAGGCAGTCCAAAAGAAGTGGCTGTTTGTCCCACAGCTGCTGCATTGTCTGGGCAGCGCTGGAGCAGTGGGAAGGGAGGTATGTGATGGCACTCTGCAGCTGCCTTCTGCCAGCTGACTTGGAAACGGGCTACTTGTATTGTTCCTTCCTCTAGAAGAAAGGGAACAAAAAGACTGAAAACAGCAAAGCTCAGAGAAAGAGGCTGCTCACCTTGCAGTTCTGTAAAAATCCTTTTTGGAGCCAATTCCCTGCGAAGGAGGGTGATTACTGAAGGTTTGGCACTTTGCAGTGCCTGCACTCAGCCTGGCCTTGTTTAGCAAACAGGAGCTGCTCGCTTTCACCACTGCCGAGAAGCTCAGGGAGCTGCTGCCTCCGTGTCCGCCCTGGCAGAGCCCAGAGCTGGGAGCTGGCTGCTCCCACAGAGCTGTGTAGCAATCACAGATAACAAATGAGTGCAGTGGTGCTGCTGGGAATGGAAGGAGTGGGCTCCAGACAGACAGCTATGTGTTGTGGGAAATGATTCACACAGTAGTGGCAGTGCATTCGTAAGTGGCTGTTGAAATGTGTTGCTGGTAGGATTAGGAGATAAGTCAAGGTTTCAAGTGCTGATGAGAATGTTAAGAGTCTTCTCTCCAGTAGTCAGTGTGGACACTTGAGAGCTGGCTAAGCAAAGTCCCTGTGATCAGTCAACAGATGAGATATTCGGCATTATCTGCAAAGCCCTACTTTGGGTGTTACCTTGCTTACAACAGCATATTTGTAATTCTTGCACAAGCAAAGTACTGAAGAGATTACAACCTTCCTTTTGAAAACTTTAATTTCAAGTAAATGTAAGCTTTTTTGTTTGTTTGTTTCAATTAATTCTGGGCTGCTGGTAAAATTTCATAATGCCCTGGAGTCATGTGTGCAAATGCATCATATGGATATATTGATTCAGCTTCCCTTGGTTAGCTGTACCTCCTGCCCATCCAGCCACTGAAGTGCTAATTACATAAAAAGTTCCATCTGTTCTGAAACTTCTTCCTTTGCTGAGCTCCACACTGATGTTAGTTATGCCTTGGGTTTTTTTTCAACTGAATTGTGGAGGAAGAAACAAAATGAAACAATAAGCCTATTGTGCATTTAAAATCCATAATTTGTAGTGCTTTCATGGAAAGATTCACAAATGCCAGAAAAGCCAGAGATGAATTCCCACTTTTTTGTTTTGTTACCATGGTTGTGCTCCAGAAGTTAATTTCTTAGAGTCCCAGCATTAGCAAAGTTAGCTACCACATATGAAAACTTGTATAGTTTTCTGTAGGTTTATATACAAACACAAATCTTTATCAGCTGATAGAGATTTTAAACCAGAAATTTTCACTGCCAAGCAAGCTCAATGCTTTCAGTAGAGCTAAATGAACATCAATTGTACTATGAGGATTTAAATTGCAACATCATTATTTTCTAACTTAAAAGCAAAGTGACTTCCTGTTCAAAAATGTTTGTTCTTCAGGAGTAAGCATGGACTTTGCTTCATTGGATTACACAAAACACTTGTTTTGTCAGTAATGTACATGGTTTATCACATCAATGTACCATTTCAACAGCAGGGACCATTATCAACTCTTAATTCCAAGGTTTGAAAAAGACATTTTAAAAGGCATAGCTTTCTAAGCACACAAAAAATAATTATAAGTAAAATAAGGATGAAATAGATGATCAAGGCATACTTGTGTAGTTGAAAGTATTCCTGTTCCCACATATTACTCAAAAAAAATCCCTATAATTCTTCTTGAAAGCCCAAGTCAGTCATGCTTTGATTTTATAGAATAATAACTGGCCATGCTGTAGCAGGATCACTGCATGAAAGCCAATGTGCTGTCTCAGAGGAGGAAAAAAAAGAACCCAAATCAGCCCAAAACCTCTTCATAAAGCCATTTCTCTTAAGTCAAGACCAAGTTCAGGTTCAGAGCATACTTATTTCAGTTTAGAAGGGAGCAGGGGCTTGAGCAGACACTATGGAGAATACTCCATAAGAACGAAAACCAGTTCCATAAGCAAGGTGTTGTGTGTCAGACATAAAAATCATAAACTTGGGGAAGTAAGCACATCTGCACATCAAAAAATTAAATGGTTAAAAACTTAAAGGACTAGTGGGGGACTAATTTTTAAAAAATATTAAAAAAAAAGGAGATTCAGTGCTTGTTGCCTTTCTAGCTCAGAGGCTTTGCTGGAAAGTGTGAGCTTGGTGTGGTGATGCACAGGGATGTTCCTGCCAGTCTCCCCAGAGCTCCCTGCTTTCTGGCAGCTCCAATTAAAGCTGATCACAGTTGTATGTGATTTTCTAGACTAATCAGACCTCTGTAATCAGCATTGAAAGCAACAAGAATTGGGTCAAATTTTGAGTCTTGTGCAGTTTCAAGCAGGCAAGTACAAAAGCTGAGGACAGATGCTGGAGAAGCCAGAGCATCTGCTGCAGGTCACTGGTGAAGGGAGATCACACACCCTGTCAGTGTTTGATGTGATTTACTGTGACAGTCCTTAAGCAGTTATTCCCCAAGAAGAAAGACTGAAGATTAAGGCTGGTATGAAGTGATCTAATTGAAAGACAAGCTTCAAAAATCAGGAGTGCTTAGGCAGGAGGCACGGGGAAGGAAGGGAGGAAGGGACTAACAGGCTGAACATCTTCCCTACCCACTCTGGCTGCTGATTAGGAAATGCAGCAGTCCCCTGATATGTCCTTTCTTCTGATTACAAGAAAAATACAAAAGTAAATCTGAATATAACCTGAATTATTGGACAAGGTTTACCTTTCTTCAGTCATCTGAAGCCACTTTGTACTCTCCAGAAAGGATCTAGTCCTTAAGAAGAATGGGTTCACAACGGATTGATCAACAGAGAACAGAAAAATGTGTCTGACATGTCCTTTGCTCTTCCTAAGCCCAGAAGAGTTGACTTTTTGGGTAGTTGTCATGTGGATGGGCAGAATGGTGTCACAGAAAGAATCTAAGGGGTGGATTGCAAAGAAAAGCTGATGTCCTGTCTCTTGCACTGCTCCCTACTATTTACTTGTTACCAGAGTATTACTTTTAGCACACTAAGGTCATCTTATGAGACAAAAAAGAGAGGAAAAAAGGGTAGAGAAAAAAGGCTCTAAAACTTAGTTAAAGATGCTGGAAAGGAACGTCAAACTGAGGCAAGAAAATGGGACCCATGTCTTGGTACTAAAAATGATGATTCTTTTTTAACATAGTAAAATGAGGAGGAGCAACAAGCTGTTCAATCCATTTGACCTAATGCTTACAGTTCTCAATTCATGGTGAGACCATAGTGAATGCTGGATGGAGTGTAGTTCTGCATCTGTGGTACACTGGTGAAGCAAATATGCATTATCAAAAAAAAAAATCTCTTGCCAACTCCCCTCATGTTACAGCGAGATTGAGGCAATTTGTTTCTTGATCTTTTTAGGTAATTTTCATTATCATTTGCTTTTAGGAAATGGGAATGAGGTCTGTTTATAACTTTTGACTTTAGGTATTCCCTGCTTGTATCTGCTTGCAGGTGAGGTGAGGTTTCGTGTGCTCTGTTACCAGAGAGTGCTTTCATAGAGAATTGGAGCGTTCCAAAGGCTTCTGTAACCATTACTCCCAGAGTTATTCTTCTTTGGAATAGCATTTTTTTCCTAAAACATAGTCACCAATGCTATGGTCCTCAAATAATAGTTTGCTAGGTACATCACATGAGTTTTATGTGCGGAATGAATGGAGAATATAGATTAGCCAGTGAGGGAAGTATTTGGTGTTGTGTTGGTTTTTTTAAACTGGTATTTACTCTCTTCAAATCCAAAATAAGATGAAAGATTAGCCAGATTTATAAAAACAACACCTGTTAAGGAGACTACATGAGGAAATGTTAGCCCCAAAGGTAACATGTTGTTTGCAATAGAAACTGTGTTATAACTGTAATCATACAAGAAACTGTGTTATAACTGTAATCATACAAGTATCTGTTTGCGTGAGCACTTAATAAAGTTGTAAGTTAATTAGAAATAGGACTCTGTGCTGCTCCTTGGGTTTCTGATAAAAGCATTATGTGTCTGTTGCAAGGAAATGCTGAAGCTTATATATTTAAAAATTATTCAGGGTTTTCTCTTTCTGGAGACATTTTAAAGGTGACAAAAATATGGCTTTAAAAAAAATTTGGATTCACCTTTAAATCTGAAATATCCTACACATATGCAAAGTGTTCATATATCAGCATATTTCATACTCTCTGAACATTTGGTAAGGCTCTTCATTAGAGAAGTCCTTGAAGCTTTTAAGGGCTGTTTTGGGGCAATCCACTGCGTTTATCTTCCTGAAGTGTTCACAACTTGCTTTCAAGTGTATGCTAAAATGTTGAACATGAAGGAGTCTTTGCATTATACAGTGTTATTTTGCTCTGTCAGATGATCAGAAATACTCAGCAGAGCACCTGGTTCTGTAGCCCTCAGAGGTGTGAGTTTTATTGCCACTGACAGAGAGCTTGGCTTGGCTTTATAGATTATTGCCTTGCAGAGACAAAACAAGGAGTGTTTTGTTTGTTACATGGGATAAAATATTGGACCCTGACTTTGGAAGCAGTTTTAGGTCAGCCTGCAAGCTTGTCCTAATAGCTTCTGGGGGAGGTAGGAGAAAAAATTGAGCAGGATGAAATATTTAAGAGATGAATCACTTATTATGGAGTAGCTTATTAAAACATAAAGTGGTTAATGATCCCATTAAATCTCATTATGTCATTTCATGCTGTATCAAAGGAAGCAGTTAAACAGAAAGGTAATTGCCCCAGGTTAACTCTTAAAAATTTTGAGTATCTAATAGCTGGATTACAGAAAGTTAGTTACATCTGTAGAATTTATATAGTATACGCCAAACCCACAGATACTGTGCTTTATTTACATAACACAGAATTCCACAAACGTGATTAATGTGATGGAGATATAATTACATAATCTGATATTTACAAGACATTAATTGGAACATGGAGATACCTCAGTATAATTTTGTATGTATCTACTTGCCCTTCTGTCCTTATGGTTACTGGTACAGCATGTTTTGACACTCATTTGCAGTATTTAAATTAGTCTCTTTTTTAAAAAACCTCTTAAAAGATTTACTCATGTATAAAAATGAATCATCAGTTTTGACATAAGTTTTTAGCAACATCTTATATTCTTTCACTGATAGTATTTTACAGGGGGGCTGTGTGGGAAACTCACTCACTTGGCTGGGTTTTGGAGGAAGGATGCACAGGAGGGGATGGGATAATATCCTCCTAGAGGTGTTATTGTAGTTCATCCAGAGAGGAGGTTTATTTAAGAGCACCCTTCCCGAATTTTTTGTGTCCTGGAAAAATTTTAAAAAAACCCAAATGACAACTTTTCTCTGGTTGTTGGTGCTATAAGCTCATTACTTACAAAATATTTTGTGTATCAAAGAGAACTAGTTAAAAAGTGGTACAGTACCTCTGTCTACTGTCTGACTTCAAAACAAAACTGAAGTGAAACAAGGGTTAAAGCAAAGATTAAGGTAAGGTGAGTCAAGAAGATTAAATGTGAGGCTTGTAGCATCCTGGAAAAAAAAAGGAGCATGGTACTAATGGATAAAAAGTGGGAGCAAAGTATCTTGATGCATTTTGTTAATTTAGAGCACCAAAATGGAATTGCCATGCTTGCTATGGTGTCAGGACCAGTTGCCAAATAGTAGCAAGAAAACTGAGATGCTGAGGGGTCTCATATGTGATATTGGGAAATGCTGATGATATGGAAGTGACATTTACCTCCAAACACCCATGGTGTGCAAACATCAGGGACAGAGGAGTAATTGAGTGTTTTCCTGTAACTAGAAATAACAGAATAGGATTGAGGTATAGCAAAAGCAGGTTTCATATAAAAGGAAAGACTCAAGACACGTTCTCTTAGTGTCACAATCTATTTTGCAAGAGTACTAGAAGTTTTGCTGCAGTTGTTCAGAACTTGGACTGGATGATTAATTTTTTTTTTTAAGTATTTTGTTTAAAGTAGAATCCATGATAGAGGCTTGAGAGAAATGACTTATTGCCTTCTCCAGTGTTATTTTACTTTCAGACAACAACAATACAGACCACTCCAGCAGACTGAAAGCTCATTAAATTAAAAAAAAAAAGCGCCAAATATATGAACTTCATTGTTATTTTTCTTCCTGTTAGTGAAAACGTTTTCTGATCCTCACATGTGATACCATAGAAGTGTTGTGAACTCAGGATAAGAGTTCACAAGATATTTAAGAAATCTGCAGTGGAAGGAGGTGCTGTGCTGAAGCTGTGACTTTGGATCTCTGCTTGTGTCCATAGAGTCTGGGCCTAGGGAGGTTGGGGTGAGCATCTTCTCACTCCTGGTGGAAGCAAGTGGCTCCCTCCACTGTTGTCTGCAAGATTTGGATTTGTGGTGTTTATCTGGGAGGTGGAACTTGAGAATTAAAGAGAGATTTATCTATTTTTTTTTTCCTGCTGGATGAAAGGAAACGGAATTACAGGCCTTCATCAGCATCAACCTCGAGTTTGTATTTTTAGGAGTCTCTATTAATCCTCACTGGCAGTTTTACCCCAACTTGTTCATCATACAATGGACATCCCATAAAATCCCCATCCTAGCTAAATATTTCTCTCTGGCATCTTCTCTGGGTAAAAATAATTCAGAGTATATGAAAATCTTGGCTGTTTTGTAGTCTCTTGCATCCTGACTTATTTTTAGACTCAAATTCTCTGGTTTGTTTTTCTAGGATCCCCATGCTGAAGAGTTTGAAGACAAGGAATGGATGTTTGTCATAGAGAATGTAAGCTGGAATGTTGTTTTGGTTTTTTTTATATGTATAAGACTTAATCATTTAAAAAGATTAAAAGGTGTCCAGATGCTGAAAAAGTCTTGAATAAAGTCTGAGCAGCTGAACCACCATAAATCCTAGCTCTGTAGTAATGAAGGCTTATTAAAATACCTATTGTACAGTAAATACCTATGTTACAATTAAAATGCAGGAGAGGGGAGTGCTGTACTACACTGCTTAAACTCCTTCCCTGTAAGGCTCAGTCTGCCTTGCATTAGTGTGCTGTGAGCAATGGAGTGAACAAGTTAGAGCGGGGTCATGACTCGCTGCTTTATGGGCTGTGACGCATTGTTTGTGTCTGAGCAGGGCAGTGAACGAGTCAGAGCTGGGTTATGACATCTGTATGTCCCAAAGGGCAGCACACCCTTCTGGGCCTGAGTGCCACTCTCTAGGGGAGAGCAAGAGTTTCATTGCTTGCCTTGGATGGATGAGGAATTTGGGCAGGATGGGGAGGTGGGACCAGCAGTGAGGAGTGTTATGAGCTGCTCCCTGGGATCCCTCTGCACGTCCTGTGCCCCAGGAAAACCCAAAAGCTGCTCCTGTGAGTCTCCAACTCCTCCAAGGCAGGAGTTCCCAGAACTTCTGCAAGAGAGCTGAGTTCCTGAGGGCTGCACAAACGACAGGCTTTGCCAAAGTGCACTGCTGGCCATTGCATAGAGCAAGTGCTGCATGAAGTATTTTTTTCCTTTCCCTTCTCTGTTCCGGGCAGCAGCTTCCGCTCTGGGGCTGCCTGGCTGAAAAAGGGGAAGCTGCTTTACCCAGGGTTTTCTTGAAAAGAAACTTTGTCTTCAAATATGTTTTAAAGGATTGTGGTATCAAGACAATGTTTATTGCTCATCAATATAGTTTCATTAAGGACTGTTTCTCAGTAACATAATTTTAATGTTGTTTTTAAACAAAAAAGAAATTGCTTTTCTACCAAGTAGTACCACATAGCCCTGAAGTGTGGGGGAGCAATGGATTTTGCATGTTATCTTTTTTTACCTAAAAATGATTTTTTTTCTTGTCAGTATTGGAAAGTGATTTGAATATCTAAAGTTAAGGTTTATTCCTATCACCAGTAACTGAACATTTAAAAGGGCTGAAAGCAAAGTGCTTTATTTATACTTTTGTTTTAAATGTCAAGTTTCTATTTTCACCTATGACACTTGTTAACACAAAACATAGTTTAGTTACTGTTTCCTGGAGTTTCCTTTTCTTTCTCACGTAGTTTATTTTAATCAGGGAAGTCTCCATCCAGTTGTCACCATACAAGTAGCTGTGGATAAAACAATGTCAGTGCATTTCTCAGCCAGCCCCTCTGGGTATAGCTGCATTTCCTGTGACTTGCAGATGATTTTTTTCCCAGGATTTTATATGGGGCATAGACTGAGCTTGTGTCCTGCTTTTTTACATGTCAGTGTATTCCACGTAGAGGGGGCAGCAGACCATCTGCTGCCTGCTGTTCTTGCTCTCTGCCTCTCATCTTTGCTGAGCTGTGCAGGACAATCTTCTATTATGTGGGAACTTCTTCACAACCTCAGTTGTGCTGTTAGTTCATCTCACAAGAACTGCCAAATAGTCACATAGGTAGATGTTTATTCTTTGATTGGAGGATACAGAAGTAGTATCCTCAGAATTATATATTTAATAGTTTTACCACAAAAATTACTGAGAGCTAAAGAAACGATAAAACCGGCTGCTTTCAATCACCTCGTTTTCCCTTTTTTTTTTTTTTTCCCTAATGCTGGAAGAGATGGAGAGACTCTTTTCCCAGGGTAACAGCTCCACTTAGTGGTGGATGAAAACATGTTCATCGGTTGGAGCAAGTCACGGTTGTTCCAATGGCTAGCTGACATGCCAGAGCATGGAACACCTGCCTGTTAAAAACAGGGGAGCCAGGCAGGCAGGAGGTTGTTCTCCTCACACCTTATATTATAGGCATTTACCTTCTTCGGGCCTAAAGTGTATTTTTCCTGGATTTACAACAATATATTTGTCATTAACCTGGCAAGACCAGGTCACCTTTGGGAAGCATGGGGACATTCAGAGTCCTTTGGGACCTTTTCTGTTTTGTCCAGGGATGTTTTCTGTCTTGATAGGCTCAGGGCTTCCCCTCCTCTTTGGTCAGCAACACTCAGAACACAAAATACTGAAGTCTGAAGAGCTTAGGGATGTGCTTTAATTGTGAAGCTATGTGAATTCTGCTAGAAATTTTGAGTTTGTTTCTTTTTTGATTAGTATTAAAAGTCAGTCTCCAAAATAATTTTGTTATGCTTCAGTATGGCTGAGCAAAGGCCAGGTAGAAGAGATGTACATCTGCAGTTTGATGCCTTTGCAGGCAGATGCTACCAAATTCCAAACAAGTTTATTCTGCACTTTCAGAGGGATTTTTAAGTAGCGATGAGGTGATTTGTACAAGAAAGCCATGCTGTAAATGAAAAGGAAACAAGATACTTGATTTTTGTGGTTATTTTCTTGTTGGAGATATATGTACATTACTTCATGACCCATTACCTTGATTATTGTAGATTTTTTTCTAGCTGTATTTTTATTGCCCTAGTCACTCTGTATTTGTATTCTAGTAAGTGAACTTTGTCATCTACTGTGTGTATAATCCATAAATAGTTTGATTGTAGAGCAGTTTCTTACCATTTAAATCTTGGTATTCATTTTCCATCAGCCTATTCTATGTCTTTATCTCCTTCACAGCTGTGTTCTGTGTATATTTACTGATAACTTTCTTGTCTCTAATTTAATCTCTCTTTAACCACAATCTGTGTAATTGATTATCTGCTTTTATGTCATGAGGCAGTTATTGGAATTCTTTTGGTGTTTTTTATGTTCTATTGAATAATAACATTGAGTGTTCAGGTTGGTGTTGCAAGTAGGAGAGCAAGAAATTCATAACTAAGACTAAGACTTGCCCATGTGTAGAGTGGTAGTAGGCTTTCAAAATCTCACAGACTGCTGTTAGTGTATTTTGCCTATTCCATTTAATGAACAAGGATGAGTTACCTTCTATTTTATAAGGCCCTTTCTCTAGTAAGTGACTTTTCTCTGTCATTGCTTCTGTGGGTAACTTGAATATATGCTGTTTCCACACTTGGTTCCTTTCAATGTCTGAGCTCATCGAGGGTCCCTCAGAGGTGCCAGGAGGGGAGGGCAGTTTTGAAACAAAGACTGCAGCTCTGAGAAGAGTTCAGCTGACCTGAAGTTTTGGGCTGTGTTTCTTGGTCTCTGCAGATTGCTTAGCTAATGGAATGAGAAAGGGATAAGGAGGGAAGAGAGGAGGTTTAAATTGGTCCAAAGATGTGAAAGCTTTCACTGGCTCTGTGTACAAGAACTTTGTCTCAAATAAAAGTATTTGAAGCAATGGAAAAAATGTCATTTTGCTTCCTAGCACGCTCAAAGCATAGAAAAGTACATAAGAACACCCACTGAAGACAAACCATGATGTTGACTTGTTTGCCAGCAGTTTTGTAGGCAATTACTTCCTACATTCTTAATGAAGCCTAAAGTCATGGAATGTTTTCTGACTTGAAACTGCACAGACTATGAAACAAGTTTCCCAGCTTTTTGTCAAAAATATTTTTGAGCCCATGTCTGTGTGTCTAGCACAGCAATATATTCCAAAGTTCATAGTAGGCTTCTCTGTCTTCCCACCTGGGCTTATGTTTCACTTTTGTCTGTAGGCCATTCCCAGGGCTCAGGGCTGTGGTGAGCAAGCCCTTTCTAGTAGGAAATTCCACTGACAATAATTGCTGTTGTTCCTGACACAAACTGTAGCCCTCTTTTTATGTGGCAGGCCTATTAAAACTTGGTCTTTGCTAATTCCAGACCTACTGATTTGGCAGATGAATGGAGAAACATGCTCCACCTGTTGTTGAAGCTTTGCTTATACATTCCTGTGAGTTGGAGCTGGGGGCAGCCTCACCTGTCTTGTACTGTTGCCTCAAGGCAACATAATTCCAGACAAACACTTGCCTAAACAGTTAAATTTTTTTTTTAAGGTGAGCTCTCTGCAGCACTGCCAGTCAGCCTCTTCAGTGCTCCATTGTCCTTGTAGGGGAATCATTCTGACCCAGATCTTTGTTGATACACTTGAGGCTGCTCTTGGTTTTCTTAGCAATTGCAGCTCGGGAGAACAGTCTGCTTTCTGTGGCTGGAGGCTCCCTCCTTCTGCCTCTGACTAATCGACCCCAATAACGTGACAGTGTTTACGTGTGGGATTTCACTTCCTGTGATTGCATTAGCAGGTCGTTAGCATTCCCTTTCCACGGATTCATTTATGTGAGTGCTCAGTGTCCTGCTCTGCTCCTGCCGCCCATGGCTTTCAGGAACTAACTGTGCCCAGCTCTGCTTGCACTCTGTCACCTGCCTGGGGAAGCATTCCAGGCAGAATTTCCAGGCTGTTCTTACAGTGAGATCTAGGAAGCTGGACTGACGTGCATCTGTCCTTTTTAGAGAGTCTGCGAAAAAGCTTTGATGCCTTTTTAGACACTGTTTTCTAATGATGCCTTTTTGAATAGACCGACTGAAACTTCTGGAATGAGAGCAAAAAGAAGTCTAGAGTTTGCTGTTCACGCTGGCCTTCAGGGAAGAGTTACAAAGACCTAATGAGTTTAGGCTGAAAAAATGAGATCTGACTTTTCCTTCTGTCTGTCGCTCTTGTGTAGCTTCAGGAACCCCAGCCTAGAAAGAGTTCTGAATTGGCTTCCACTCAAATATCAGCAAAGCCTCGAAATAAAAGAAACAGCAGAAAACATTACAGAACAATTGACATAATCAGCTTCATTTTATTGGTACATGTGTGTTCTTTTGTAGTTGCCATCCCCCAGTCCACCCTTCCCCCGTCACCTCTGAAATTCTGGATCATGGTTGCTCATGATGATTTCTCATTTTGAATGCCCTGGAGCATGTTTTATCACTCACAGGTTTGGGGAGATTATTTCTCTCTCTTGAAATGCCTGGCATGACACCACTAATAAAGGTGATAAATAAGGTGAAAGTAATGGGAAAGAGAGGGTAGGTGGTAGGACATAGAAATGAATTTCTTTCTAGTCTTAAAGGACACCAGTTTTAAATGTGATAACTTTTAATACCTCATTTTAGTCTAAGTTTTCATCAGGTACAGCTCTGAATATGTTGTTTTCCCGATGAATCTTTTAGAGAAAAAACCTCATTTGAATAGGAGTAATTAGCCCAGAATTTTGGTAAAAGCATTCTTTTTTACTGGGTGGTTGAATATCTTTTACTACAGGACTGCTGCAACACTAACTCTGCAAGGGCAGGTTTTGCCCTACACTGAATGAGAGCCCAAGTCTAATCTTCCCACCTGTTTCTGGAAATAGATGTTGGGGAGCAAATGCCAGCATAGTGTAGGGAATTGAAATTCTGAGTACTGCTGATGCCATTTGCTGGAAGAACCTGGAGGAAAAGACTGACATAGGAACAGGATTAATTCCTTACTTGCTGATCAGTTGCTATATCAGAATTTATTACAAATTCTTAGGTATCTCTTCTAGTGCATCTTTGTACCATATGAGAGCTTAAGTTCAAATTGGCTATTTCCTTTATTTAAGAAACAGCAGTTAAACCTCTCTGTGCATTCGTTTTATATTTTTTGCTTGAAGTAATTTTTTGCTTAAAATAATAATTGATTGGGTTAGCTTTTTTCTGAATTAAATGTCTGCATTTAATATATTTAGAATAGCTTATAGTTCAGACATGCTTTCCTGGTCCTTTAATTCCCCTGTCATATTCTGCTGTGTGTGATTATGTGAACTGTGACTAGCTGCCTGTGTAAATTAGGCTGAGTATTCTGGTTTAGATATAGCTAGGAATTAAATGCTGCTTTGTCAGCTGTCTCACTCTTGTTCTGCTTTAAATGTAATAGAGATTCAGAAAACCTCTTTTAGTTTTTGCTTACATTAAATATTTAGCACTTTGTTCTAGTTGAGAAATCTCTGAGATTAGGCCTTTGGAGCAAAACTTGCAGAAATTGTTGTCTTGATTGGCTGCTCTGGTTGTAAAGGAACCAGGGTAGGCAATCTTTCTTGGAGGCCTGATCCTGTGCTTTTGCAGTAATACATTACTGTTCCTTCTGTGCTCCATGGTGGTCTTTCTGTGCACTTTTAACCAAAAGGAAAATACAGTCAGGGGCAGGGTCCTGACTTGGGAAAGGAGCGGGAGAGTGGCTTCTGCACAGAGTGGATCACTCAGCTTTGGGGTGAGAGTGGGTGACTCCCCTCTGTGTCCACACTGACCCTACAGGAGTCCCTTACTTAAACAATCTCCTTGCATTTGGCATCTTCTCTGAAAAGTACAGAAGATAGTGGATTGCACTTGCTTGAGTTCTGCTGGAGAAATTCTACACCAAATGCTGTAGAACAAGTTAACTACCACTTGTATTTAGGGCAAGTGTAAAGACTGTGGGTGTTTTCCCCCTCTACAAGGCCCAGCACAAAGGGGAGGCACCAGCAGCCCTTGTTTCAGGCAGGCATTGTGAGGGCAAGAGCTCCATAAACTTTTCTGAACAGCACAGTTAATTAATTGATATTTTGACCTGCAGCCCCTCCTGTATCCCCAGGCAAAGCCTGTTAGTGTCCTGTTAGGACATACAACTTACTGTCTGCAGTGTCATTTTTCTTCCAACCAAAACAAGCCTGTGCCTAGATCAGCAGGAATTGGTGCCACTGTGAATCCTTTCTGTCATTAATACATAATAACCTATTAAAGCAGAGCTGAGAGATGACAAAAATTTTATTTAAATAAGAATTTTAGAGAAACTGCTAAAATAACTCCTAACATCTAATTAACTTATTACACTTTTAATAACTTTTTAAAATCCTCAATGAGTGTGAAATGTGAGTCCATCGATGTCTTCTCTACTATTTTTTCAAAAATAGTTATGAAAATTTTCTTTTGGTATTCAATCTTCATCTCTTAAATGAAATGCAGTGCCCAAACTGTGCTTTAAATAGTGTTGTTTTTGATGCTGTGTAAATAGCTGCTATAAGTGCATCTATATAAAATATAATTTGGCAGATGCTATGGCAATTTTGAAAACTATATTACAGCATTTTGGCTTAACATTTTCTGGTGAAGGAGATACCTCATTTTCTGGTATTTATGCTACACTTACATGGGAGGGTCTTGCAAGTGGCAGCTGGAAAGAGTAAGATCCTGGGCTCTGGGCAGAGCATCCCAGGTGTGAGGGTCTGGCTTTGCATCTCATGAAGTGTGGTACACGAACATACATGGCAACATTTAATTTATACAGTTATTATTGATTCACAGCAGTAAAGCACAACTGTTTTCTAAATTGCTTAGGACCATTTTGTTTTGGTTTTTGAGGGGAGGCTGTTTCCTGCTGGAGGAATCTGTCTCCTATAGCCAAGTTGTACAAGGCAGCTGATTGGAGTTGCTATCAGTGGTGTCCCTTGCCAGCTGGAGGGGGGAAGCTGATAAACAAGGCAGACAGCTTTGGAAACAAACCTCTAATACTACATTAGGCGTGTTTAAAACCAGCAGTGTGTTTCAGCCACTCTTAGCACATGTTTATTCATAGGAAATCAGCAGTAAAATACACTGGCCAGCGCGTGCAAGAGCCGGAGTCTGCATAAGGTCGTTTCTCTTTCAGACATCAAATACACAAAAGTGTCTTGGTGATTGTTTTACAGTGGGGTTCTAATCATACTCCAGGCATAAGCTGAGCCAAGCAACTTGCCTTTTAATAGAAAAGTGTTTGCTTTTAAGCTTGTTCAGCTTGCCACATTTTTTCTGGTTTTACGTGTCTCAGTGTGTTTTTACATCTCCATACAGTCACGGCTGTGTGTTTGCTCTTGATGCGGTTCAGAATATCATTATGTAAAATACCACTGTCTGGGGCAGCATTATGATGGATAAATTTCATTTTTGACCCGGTAGCTGTACGGTGTTAAAACAGCAGCATATGCTGCTGCCATGTAGTATAAAATATTCAGTATGGAAAATGGAAAAAATGGCAGGGCATTTAATGAAAAATGTTTTTGACATAAGTCACCTTCAAAGGCAGATAATCTGGGAGTCAAATTGAATATTTTGGTTGATTTGAGATAATACCTTGCAATTGCCTGTGCTCAAGGTACGGAAATGTGTCAAAAAAAAGAATTAAAATATCCATTATTGTGTAAAATGTAGCTCTGCATTAAGTAACTGGATAGGATTGTACATGCAAGCAGTTGTAATTTAACTGAGAGCATATTATTTAAAAATAGTGGCCAGCAGCAGAACTATAGCCAGCTGACAGGAAAATAAGAGTTCTGGCCTCCTGAAAAGCCTTGTTATTAGGAAAACCATCTGGCAGTGTAATAACTCTGAGTGTTATTTCTTTCAGCCTCTTATCTTTGGTTGTTAGCTGTCCTAATAGAGTTTAATATAATAGAAATTAATTGACCTCCATAACTTAATTGATGCCATTTCATTCATTTCCCTCCTGGCATATTCTTCATTCTGAATTGATGCTACAGCATCACATTGTGTTTTTCCTGTGAAGATTCTCTCTTACTGTTTTGCATTATCAATACCCGATAATTGATAAGCCCAAATGGCTTCTTGAATCTTGCCAGGCAGTAGAAACAAACTTTTTCTGATTTAGTTTAAGTATGGTGGCAACCTGAGTCTTGGCTGCAAAGATTGCCTGAATAAAATGGTAATGAATAAGTTACTGTAAAGGGCATTTTATAACTTATCAGTGTTTGCTCTGTTTCCACATACTAGCATAAATATAAGAATAAACTGAATTTTTGCCAAATGTTTGACTCATACAGAATTGCATCCCTGATCTCAAAGGCTGCTGTTCTGAGCACGGTGGACTGTATGTCCTGGTTCTGGCCAGGACAGGGTTAATTTTTGCAGTATGGGAGGGGAACAGAGGAGGATGATTTTCCCCAGCTTCTCACTCCATTTTCCTCCTTCAGGCCTGTTACAACAGCTTTTGAGAATTTTGTATTTCCCTTGGATGCTAGGGAAAGCATTTTCTTGTTGCTATGTCTGCTGTGACTTCTCAGTGCAGTCCACACCTGCTTAGAGTCAGGACAGAGATTTCTGAGAAGGTCACTCAAAGATCTGCCCCAAGGGTGGACAGTCATGAGTGCCACGGAATGTGGGAGAAAATGGGCCAGTATTTGGGGAAATTCTCTGCTCCAGTGGTTTGGAGGTTCATCCCTGAACAACAATGGGACCCTGGTAACATGGCAGAGTATTTGCAAGGAGAATGCTGTGGCAACTCCAGAGAGGAGCAACTTACTGCAGTGTTCTGGGTCCTGGCTGTTCTTTACCAGACACAGTTCAATGACTGGACAGCTCCCTCAGAGGGAGGAGGAGGAAGTCAGACCTACAGGCACCGTGGCTGCTCAAACTGAGCTGAACCAGAGGGACAGCCTATAGCAGTTGGTCCTGTACAGAAGGAGAAATCCAAGACCAAATCAGTTTGCATGGTGAGGGATGAAGAGGAAGCAGGGCCCTCACAACAGGAGGAAGAGGCAGGGCCAGAGATAATCAGCTGATCCATATTCCAGATGGAGCTGTGAGACTGAGATTTCAGCCGCCAGACTGGGGAGCCCCTGGTGACCTGGCTGCTCCAATGCTGGGGTATCATGGCCCATGCTATGGAAGCCAACCACCTGGGATCCCTGAAACATGGGCATTGCCAGGAGGATTGGGAAGAGGACAGAAACTCTGAGTCTCTGGAGGCCACTCCTGCGAAGTGTGCAGCAAAAGTCTCCCAAGAACCATGTAGTGGTGTGCATAGGCAGGTGGAATGCTCCAGAGAAAGGTACCCAGTACCTGAGACAATCAGCTGTGCCCCTGTAGATCCAGATGAGGTCCCGGGAACACAATCCACATGGTGGAAATTTGTACAGAGCGTGCCATCGTTGTGTGCCAGCTCTCTGGCACTGATGTCAATGAAAGGAGAACAAGCAGTGCTTCAGGTGACTGCCTGACTCCAGCAATATGAAAACCATCTCTCTGCCTCCCTAACAACTTGTGTCTCAGCTGTGGAAAGACAGTCCCAGGCTGTGAATGGACTGGAAAGACTCGACCAAGTTGGAGACGAAACGTCCCATGTCCCACCAGTGCAGACCAGTCTGTCTGCTACTGGGAGCAAGCATGCCCTGCTTGAGAGGGGGTTCACACCACAAGGTACCCTGGGGTTTTACCTGCATGACCAGATGGAGGACAGGAGGAAGTGGGATGGAAAACCCACCTGTGCCCTGGCAGCATGGGTATGTGAGTTGAGAGGAGGAATGACCATCACAGGAAATTCTTTGAGGGTAAATGCAGCTCCAGTTTCCAATGGGCAAGTCCTCAGACAGGAGGGGGCAGGGAGTGAGTGCAGCATGGTTTGGAGAGTCTCAGTGTGAACACTGCATCAGGGACAACCATTCCTTAACCACAGCACTATACTTCAGCAATGATATAGATAAAGATATAGAAAGCATGATTCGTGTACAGGCTGAAGATGGTACAGTTGTGTGTTACCTTGCACTTAAATAACAGTATTTCTGCTTCTGGAGGGTTTTCTGTTGACTAGAACTGAGATCAAACCAACCTGCCCTTCCTGGCAGTGTGGTAGAATGGCAGACTGAGCACGATGGATGGCAGGTTTTCCAAGTTTGTTTTAATACCATGTGCAGCATAGCCTGAGATAGCAAACAGCTGTGTCTGACTCTGAGGACTTCATCCGGTAAAAATAAATAGACTTACTAGTTTTCAGAGATTTTCTTTAAGGACTCAGTTTTTATAATATAGTTTTAATGATTTGTGCTATAAGAGTATTCTGCTCAGCAAGGGATAAGATTAAAGAAACTCTTAAATCTTTCCTCCCTAAAGCAAAACAACTCCATGAAACAGTCTCAAGAAGGCACAGTGCAAAATTCAAAGAACACATACAATATTTACCAAACCAGAAGTGATGCTGAAAATGAGGTGAAGAATTGTGTCCTATTTTTATCTGTAAAGTAGATCCCCGAAATGAAAATTAGTTATATTTGCATATTTTTTTCTCCTCTTGAAGAGTGAGAAGTTATTTGAAATGTGAGATTTGGTAGTGCTTTCCACTTCCAAGTGCTAAATAAATTCTGAAAATAATACAAAAATAACACAGAAAACAACTACCATCGGAAAATGAGGAGTCCAAGATGCAAAACATGGCTAATGACAATGGCAAGGGGAGACCAAGGGAGACTGGATGGTCAGGCACTGTGGGCAGCAGGGAGAACATGGCTCTTCAGCTTTTTATACTTTGGAGCCAAGCCCTTTCAGAAATGAAGAGAATTGTGTCTGTCTTCATCAATTACATTAAAATAATATTTTCTTGATATTTTCATTGCAACTGCAAGATGGAAGGTGTTATTTTACATGAAATTGCGGGAAGTCATGCTGTGGATGGACATGATCTGGGAAGACACATCTGGGTAATCTTTAGTTTCATCCCTACCATGCAAAACTTTTCTGTCCCATGGTGCATACAAAGCTTTTTCTCTATAGTAGCAAAATTGCCACAATTTTTAGAAAGACACCTCTCTTCTTCATTGGGGAAAAAAGTCTGTCTTGGTGCACTGAAAAGTGAGAAGGAAGTTGAGGGAGGTAATTCTGCCTCTCTTCTCAGTTCTGGGCAGGCCTCATCTGGAATGCTGTGTCCACTTCTGGGCCCCTCTGTACAAGAGAGTCCTGGAGTGAATCCACAGGTGGGCTCTGGAGATGTTGTGGAGACTGGAACACCTCAGTTATGACGGAGGCTGAGGGAGCTGGGCCTCTTTAGGGCTGGAGAAGTCTGTGAGGGGGTCTTATCAACATATATCAGTATTTGGAGGATGGAGCCAGTCTCCTCCTGGTGGTGTCAAGCAATAGGATGAGAGGCAGCAAGCAGAAACTGGAACAGAGGAAGGCCTACCTGAACATGAGGAGGAAAAACTTTACTGTGATGGTGACTAAGTGCTAGAAAGGTGCTGGGGTCTCCCTCACTGGAGATGGACATCCATCTGGACAATGTCCTAAGTAACATGCTCTGAGGAGACCCTGCTTGAACAGTGGGATTGGACTAGATGATCCCAACTATGGTCCTTCCCCACCTCACCCATTTGGTGAATCTGTGATTCTTTGAAAGTGGGTTTTACTTTGGTTGTGCTTGGTTGTTTTTCTACCTGTCAGGCAAAGATGAGTTGGAGTAACAGGCTGTGGTTTAGAGCTGATGGTATGTGGCAATACAGTAGCTGTATGGAAAGGCCAGTTGTGTGGGTGGGATGGAATGCTTGTGCTGAAGAATGATCTATCAGGGCATGGTTGCTTCAAATTGCTGAGTAATGCTGAAGATATTCATTGCTATCACTGCAACAAAGAGCTCTCACATTGTCTTCAAGTTCAGGATGAGTAGGGATTAACAATCTTTAGTGCAGTTTGATTTGAAACTGGGTATGGTGGCACAAGAAACTGTGTTTATTTTCCCCATCTTGTGTGAAACCTCCACTCTGTGACACCTTCTTGTCCCACTGCTGGCTGGGAAGCTTTTGACTGGTTATTAAGGCTGGTCTCCACTGGTGCACAGTGATGAGCAGCGTAATGGCAGAAATTCTGAAGCCTGCTGATCCAGACTGGCGAGAAACAGGAACATCTGTGTGGTGGTGCCAGCTATTAGGCTGGACCTTAGAATTTGAAAGGAAGGAAATGAAATGGAGTGGGACCACCATCTCTTAGCATCTGGATTTCCCCCAAAGCTTTAAATCAGGGCAGAGTTTAATGCACCCTGAACAGTGTGTCCTGGTGAAAGCAGTGCAGAGCACTAACTTTGCATAGTGCTGGCAGTGTGCTACAGCCACTTGATGGCAGCCTTTGATTTAGTACATGCCTCATTAGCCGGAGCACAGTGCAGTGTGGCTGGAGTATTTGTAATGGAATAACACGTAAGAACTAAAGACTGCAAGGTATCTGGTTAATGTAGAGATGAAATGAATGAAACAGCAAGGCTAAGCTTTCCTGACCCTTCATGAGAGAATAGATGAAAAAAGGAAGAATGAGGTATTGTGCCGAAGGGAGATGATGAAATTCAAGATCCACACACATAATCTCTGGCTCAGCCTCTGAAATGTTAATCCCTGGCTAGAATTATTTGAGCTGTAGATTGCAATTTATCATCAAAATGGCACTGTGTCAAACAATACTTCTTGTATGTGTGATGTTTAGAACTATCCAATTTTAATATAAAATGGTTCACAGAGCACTGTCTAACATTTAAGTAGCAACTCGTTAAGCTCAGGATATTTTTGCTTATTTATGTAGACTTGTGGTAATCATGTAGATTTCTCTTCCATAGATCACTCTTCAGGTCTTTTAGCCATGGAGTATGTTTGAGGGAGTGACCTGTTTTGATCAGAGCAGTGACAGGTGATGGGAATACCTGATAGTAATTCTCACACAGAGTGTCTGGGATGGTTTTTTTTGAGGTGCTCAGTTAATTTTTACAATGAAGAAATCTGCCAAAAATTTGTTGATGGCTTAGAAATCCCCAAGATTTAAGAATAATGTTTTGCTGAGTTTTGCAAACAATTATTTTGAGGTTACAAAAATATTTTCTCATTATGTTTTACAAGCTAGAATGCCCTTCAGGTTTTTCTTTACTTGCTTTTAAAGTATGCCAGTAGAGGGAGTAGAAAAAATACCTTACCATCCAGTAAGGATAAAATATTTAGCACTAAATTTCAGCCCTTGCTCCTGTAGAAATCTTAGTTTTCATGCTGTAGTCTGTTACTGAAAATAAAAGAAGATAAGCACAGTTCAGATAGTTTCTGAAATGTGAGGCTACGTGAAAGAGTGTAATTATTAGACAAGAATGTTTAAGTCCAAATGCATATTTAGAAATATGCATTGCAGTAGCAATTTTTTCCCCTAAAATTTACAACTTGTTGGAAAAATCACAAAGTGATTTTATTGTTACGCCAGACCCCAACATGTTTTAGTGCATGCTAATTAATAAATTTATCTTCATTTATTTTGAAAAGAGGCCTCTATATAAATGTGCAGTTAAATCGTGTGAGGCTTCTGCAAGCAGCTTAAAACTGGGGAGGAGCTGTTCTTTGTCTCAATTTTTTTTTTTGCTAGGAAAAGCTGAGAGACTGAATGAGGAGAAGGGAGGAAGTGGCATGTGAGTCATGCCAGCCTGGCAAATTTGTAATTCCTCTGTGGAAGTTGTTTCAGAAAGTGCTGAGATTTGAGCGGAAACTATTTGGGATCTTCACGTGTTTAAAAAGTCTGTTTCTCTGTGGCGGTAATTAAAATCTCCTCTAAAAATATGCCAGAATCAACAAGAGATTTTCCAAGTCTTTGGTGTGTTTGGTTAGCAGGTATATGCCTGGCGCTCTGGGATGCAGGCCTGACTGAGCAGTTGTGATGGCTGTGAACTGAACTATGAAGGAGACATTTGTCTTGGAGTGGGACCTTTTGTGTTAATCCTTCCAACCTTTATAGCCAGGCATTTCAGGGTGATATTTAGTCAACGAATAACTTGTATTGTGCACTTGTGATCCCTCTCCATCAGAAATGGGTGACTGTGTGGAATAACTATCAGGCTTAGATAAGAATTATTATTTTATTTTTTATTTTTCCTGCACTGTGGCTATTTTTCCTCAGAGACTGGTGCTTTAGTAGCACATATTGTTTCTAGATTGGGATTTATGAATGATTTACTCAGGAGATGAATGTCATTACATTGAATGTATCTGTTTATTTGTGCATGCAGTTGTTTTCTGTACACCTAAGATAAACATGTTATCAGAGTATTTCTGAGCACAGATATTCATGTCTTAAAATTACACATACCAGTGAAGCTTCACTGCTGTCTGCACAGCCCAGACACAGTAGGCACGGAGTATATAAACACAGTCACTGGTTTTGCTGCTTTGGAAAAGGTATTTTTCTCCTCTGGCTGCCTTTTGCATGTCTCTGTGGTGTGAGTTGCTACATAAGATTGTTGGTTTTGGTTTTTGCTGCTACATCAGCCTTGGTATTTTAGCTGTTCGGGCTTGTGCTCCGCCTTGCTGAGGTTGTGCCTCTGTGTGAGTTCTGTGAGTTACAAGGAGAACAGTGTCATGCTTTCAGAAATGGGCACGGGACAATATTGCACATAGGTGTGTTTTGTGCTGCAGCATCTATTTTTATTTGATGGTTAAAGTTTTTGCAACTTAAAACCAGTCATCCCTTAGTTGAGTTTTTGGTTTTGGGTTTCTTTGGGTTAAAAATATGTTCAAAATGTTACATCTTTACTAGAATCGAGAAGACTGTGCTTCATTCTTTCACACGGCTGTAAAAGATAAGACTGGTGTTTGATAAATGGGAAATTCACATTTGGTTTGGTAGTGGCCTTTAAACCAGGTATTCTGACCCCTAAATTACCTATGAATTTGAGGATCAGATTTGATTAGTTCAGTAGCACTGAGCTATTTAAATGTTTAAACTTCCATTACATGCAAGATGCCTGGTTAAAATTCTTGTGTCCTGTTTTGCAGCGTGGTGCTAATTAAATGTAAAATCTGTCTTTAAACCAGAAATTGTACAGAAGCAAGTCACAACAAATCTTGATAGTGTTTTGTGTTCTGGCTGGAAATGGTATGAAGAACAGTTTTTAGATTTTTCCGGGATGTGTACCTGGATTTCACTGTCAGGGCTTAAAAACTATTTTCTTCTAAGCGATTTCAAGTCGCTGTACATAAAAGGAACAAAAGAGTTTTTTAACTTCTTGTGTCCAGATTTTTTTCCAATCTGTATTTTAGAGCTGCAGATATCAGGAAAGAAAATAAATTCACATTTATGTACAGTGCCTGTGGATTTTTTTACTGAAGCAAAGCTAATGGCTGTCAAAAAACTTCTTTCTGAGCTTACTGTGATGTCTGGCTTCTGTATTTCTTTAAAAGGAGTGTACTAAAAATAAATAGTGGCAATCAGTCTCTGTTATGATTTTAACTCAAAGTTTATCTATCAAGGACCCCCAAATTTAGGTGTCTGAGCAAATTTTGACAGGAGACCATCAAACTTGAACAGATTTTTGCTGTACATGTTGTGAGCTTCTGCGTTCCTGAGCTAATTGGATGTAAAGTGTCACGTAGAATTGTAGTATCTGTTGGTGAACCTGGGCAGACAATAATAATTACTAGGTTGAAGCTTGTTTTCTGTTGAAGCCAAACAATATACCCTAGTTTTTGTTTAGGATAGGTCTGGTTTAATGCTAGTTTACAATTATTACTCATGGGGCATTATCATTTCAGATCTGTGCATCTACTTTTAAGGTACGCCAATTGCTGTAATTAATTAAAGTGCTGCAGATGCTGCTGGTTAAGCCAATTTAAAGAACAGAGCGTGAATTTCCAGTTATGTGAGCTAGATAATGATAATGCCTTAACGTGGCAGTCGCTCCTGTGAGCCAATTACTGCTCAGATAGCTGAAGCAGGGCTGTGGTTCACTCTCTGCCTCCGTCCATTCCGAGAAGACACGTCTCCTTTTTTATGCCTTTTGCTGCTGAGTAATCTCAGTTTTCCTCCCTGGTTGTGGGGTGGTCCGACTGACAGCTTTTACTCTTAATAAGCTTAGAGGTAATAATCCCAGTCCTGTAGGTCACATGTACAATATGCCTTTTAGTTTCATTTTTTCCTGCTCTAGTTTTGCCAAAACATCAGGCACTCTGTAATATTATACGAGTGCTGTTACTGACTACCTGGGACTGAAGCACTACTTTCTGGTAATTGATTAATGCATATGTCTCGTAAGTGCTTCTACATAACAATAATCATGAGATTAAATCTGTTTATGTTTGTCGGATTTTTTAGTTTTGCTTTTTTAAATTTGCTTTTATTGTGGAATATTTTAAAATATGGATGGATCGAATATTACCTTAATTAGCACTGAGATTTTTTAAAAGTCTATAAGTTATGTTAACTTCACAGCCAAGAAGTACAGAAGAAAATATTTCCATTTGAGATATTCTGTGTTTATTAATTTAGTCTTATGTTTGTTTTAGATGGCAACATGATATACTAATAAACAAGCCATCAGGAACATCTTTGCCTTTTGTATCCATGTGAACTTATTCCTAGAGGAGCTTTAGAATTGTTGACAGTGCTTGTGCCTGTAGCACTCCAGGAATGTTCATGGGGTAGCTGGAATGTGGAGAATAATCCTTTTAAAAGAATGTGTAAAAACTAATTATTTGAAACTGGTATTACTTTTTAGCCCTTATTTTTATGAGTTATAAATTGTGCAAGTCTAATAATACTAATAAATTTAGATAGTTTTGAAAAGAGGGAAGTGATGTAACACATGACATACCTGCTGTTTGACTTGCCAATGCCCAGTTTAAAGTTTCAGGCTTAGACTGGGGAGAACCTGTGCCACGGAACATTTCTGCATTTTCCAGGGCAGCTCTCTGACTTGTGCCAGGTGGTTTGAGCAGGGCTGCTGATGGTGCCAATGCCCTCGGGAGTGGCAGCCCCTCGGCACCGCAGAGGGGCTGAGCCTGGAGGAAATGAGTGCACCTGAGTTCATATGCAAAGTGGGGAGAGAGTGGAATTTTCCCAGAATCGAAGCAGAGAGAACAGGTTTTCATCCTGGATCTGTAAAAGTAAAGCCTTAAAGGTCTGAGAGGCCTCAGGGAGCCTGGGGTAGATGCATGGAGAATGGGCCCTGGAGAGAAACAGGGGAACATTGTTTTGTAGTGGTTGGAGCTTGGGCCCAGACAGAGAAGGAGGAGGAAATTGGCTGCGAAGGAGAGTGCATAATTTCTGTGAGGGAGTGGAAGAGAACAGAGTGCACTACTTAGATGTCTCTGGCCTCATTCCAGAGGATGGAAATAAAGACAAGAAAGCGCATGTGAGCATTTATTGCTTTGTCCTTTTGTGTGTTCTTATGTGACCTGAAGCAAAGAAAAAAAAAAAGTATTTGGAGCTCCTTAAAAAAAAAATCTGTCTCAGTTCAACCATCTTCTGTCTGCAAGGACAGGGAGCTGAGTTCACACAGGCTGGAACAGGAAGAGTAAATCTCCACACAATACTGCATAAAAATGTAACCCCATGTGATGGCTGAACCATTCTCAGTATGCTGCTGTCAAAACAGGTGATTTCTTGCTCAGTCCTCCCTGCTCCCCACTTTGTGGACAGCAGCCCCTCTGTGTGCCCAAGCTGGGGCTCCCCTGGCCTTTGGCGAGCTCAGTCTGACCCAGCTGAAACATTGTGGGTTTTTTTTTTCTGGGTAAGTTTTCTGCTGGTTTAGTGAAAGGAACTGGGTTGTGAAAGTGCCATGTAAAGTGCCAGTAAAGTGTCATGGCGGGTGCAAGGCAGGAGCCTGTGGCTGGAAAAGTGGGATTGGGTTTTGCTTTGGAGACAGGTGCTGTCTGATGGCTGCAGGCAGAGGTTGTTCCATTGTCCCTCTGATCTGGGTGAGGCCGATGAGGAGGGATGGGTGTTCTGAGACCCCTCATGCTTCTCGCGCCCTGCAGGAGCTCCCACCCTGTGCTGCAGCGTGGCTGCTCCCCGTGGGCCTGGCTGCCTTTGCTGGCCCATTCTTGTCCACGACCTGCACCATATTAGTGTTGGTGGGACCTTTCCCCAGATGGGTTATTGGGCTCTTCCAATACCAGCTAGGTCTTCAATAGCCGCTAGCAAGCATCTCCCTTCATGGGGAGCAGAGGCCTTTTGCTCAGAGACCATGCATAACCTGCTTTGGCCACATTTCCATCTGTTCTCTCCTGCTGTCCTGTCATCCAGCACTGTGATATTTCAGGGGCATCTTCAGAAATCACCTTCTTCCATGTGGAGCACTAGGTATCCTTCCTAAGCCCAACCTGTGTCAAGATTCCCTTGCTTTGGCTCTTTCTAGCCTCTTCCTGTGGTAGGACTCTCTCTCCTTGGCAGTGAAATTGCAAACTCTTAAGTTCATGCTTTCATTTTGGTGATGTGTAAGAAAGATACTGAACAGACTTATTTTTGTGGCATAGGAACATTAGCAAAGGTTTTATAAGACCATAAATTGTTGTTGAAAGTTTAGAAAAGAATGAATGTCTGGCCAGACCTCCTCCTAACCTGAGTAAGACCTGTCCTTACTCTGTATAGTTTCACTAAAAATAAATCCCCTTTTGCAAAAGTATCACAAGGCTCTGCCTGCGTGCGTGTTTCTGTGGGCTCATGTTTGTTTTCATGTCCTGTAAACCCCAAGATAGAATCTCCTGGTTTATAAGGGCTAATAATTTGTTCCCAGATTTAACAAGGTGCTTAATCACATGGCTTTCTTTAACTTGATTTCATTACAAGTAGGTTGTGTACTGAGAGTTAGGCTGGCACTTAAATTCCTTGCTTAACCGAGGTGCATCCTTTTTGGTGTAGCTCTGTCACTGTGTTTAATGGACGTGGGGAATTTATGGGCCTTACTGAGGAGCATTTGTGCACATGCTATCCTGTGATAGCCAGGGTCAGTACAGCAGATCAGGGCTAAGTTCTCAGTTATGACTGGCTGTAAGTTTCCATAAGATTTCTCCAATACCTCTTTATTTTTGCAGAATTTTTGATATAATAAAAGACAAATTCTATAATTATGGTTTGTTGTCTGTCCTTAGTTTTGCAGTCTTTTTTAAAAAGAAGTTTCACAATGCAAGTTATGTTTAAAGAAATCAAATTGTGGGGCAGAACTTGAAAATTCCTTTTTTATTATATCCAATTTGAAATAACTATTGTTGTTTGTTAAGACTGCACCAGATTGCTTTGGGACACAAAGCTCTCACTGCCCAGGACTTGCTGAGAAGGGAAAAAAAAAAAAAAAAGCAGCTGTATCAAGTTTTTTGCAATTAAAAATCTGGAAAAACTTGTTTAAGAAACTATTAGCCCAAGAACATGCATCTTTTGTCAGTATAATATGCAGCTCTGAATACAACTCTTTTTATCAAAAGTGCAGTGTTTCATATTTAATCAACGTAAAATTGAGTGCTTCCTTCACATGAATGTAACACAGATCAAGTCTCAGCCAAAGCAAATAAAAGAATGAATGCTTTGTTAATCATCCATAACTAATTTGTGCATACACAGAAAAAATGAAATCTGTTTTTGACAAGACCTTTTTCATAGGAACAGCAAGGGAGAATTGAACATGTAATGTGCATTAGTAATAGAGAATAGCAAAGGGAAGATCTGAGATGTTTGCCTCAGACGACTTCAGTTTCTAGATAGTAACAGTATTTAACAGAAACCTAAGGTAAGAGAAGGGTGGGTTTTAAGTTTTTTGACAAAATGTAATAAGACAAACTTGTGCTGAAGCAGATATAGATGGATTCTTGTATGCCTTGCCATATATTCATAAGTATTGCAGGGAACTGCCACATATCTCTGTGACAAACTCAGCTAATAGATAATACACAGTGAAGAAAATGTTAAATGCATTGCTTCTTTGCACAGGCAATATGATTGTGTTGCTCTACTGACAGTGTGGTTATGGTTGATGGGGCAGCTTCATTACAGGCCCCTGTTTTCAGGCTATTGCAGCTTTAACAAAAAAAATTCACCCATTGGACTAAAATTTTCTATGCTTGTCAGCCTTGAGGTGAATTTTACTTTAAGTACAAAGTTAGAAGAAATCCATTTAGCTATTTCCCTGATTGAAACAAATTTCGAGGGAGGGTGGGATAGGCTTTCAAAAACTTGAGGTTTATGTTTATTGCTGAGGTGCATTTTGGAATGCTTTATGTTTATCCTTGCTGTTAAAATGTATACTGTGTTGTTTATAAACATAGACATAAAGAAATAAATAACTGCACCTGCACTCCACACCATTCCCACTGCTGTGTGTGCACAGGGTGTGACAGCTGAGGTGTCTGACATGTGTGAGCATGCCTCCATTCCAGCTTCACACAGATGTGAATTTTCAGCTGCCTCTCTTTTGCCCTGGTTGTATTCCCACTCTTTGCTCCCTGCTTCTCCCTGCTGACATCAGGCTCAGCCCCCCATCAGCAAGACGACGCCGGTGAGATCCGCAGAGCTCGAGTTTTTTTCTCCTTCCTGAACTCTGCAGAGTCCTGCTGTGCTCAGGAGCCATCCCCTGCCAGCCACACTGCTCTGACATAACTGCTGGGAGGGGACTTGCAGATTGAATCTCTATCAACCAAGGTTTTGACCCTGGTAGTGATTATTTGGGTAACAGAAATAGTAATAAAGTGGCACGAGACAATAGTAATAAGGTATAAGTATAAAGAATAATAGTAAAGAGCAAGAGAACTGTCTGTTGGAATGGACACCCTTCCTTGAAAAGCCAGCTCTTCCAGAGTGAATGTTGTGATGAGGATCACAGCCATGGAGCTGAGGGCAGTGGTGGCCCTGCAGTGTGTCCCCTTGGTGGCAGTGGGAGACCCAGGGAGAGGGAAGAGCATCAGCAGGTCCAGTAATTTCTCTGTATTTTGAGGCACTTGTCCAACTGTGTTGTGTCCTGTTGTTCTTAGGTATTCTGGTGATTTTGGCACATGCTGTGAAGCTGTGAGCAAGATGCAAGAGAATGAAAAGAGCACAGTCATGAATTTAATAATGGAGATACATTCATGCTGCAATAATATTGCTGACATGTTCACTTTGAAGAACATTGTGCTGTCTTTTATGAAGTAGTCTTTTAGCCTAACTCTGAGAAATTCCCAAAGTGATCAGTCATCTGACCTGGAGTCTCTGGTTCTGCCCAGAGGAATGTTCATGGTGTGAGCATCACTGCTCAGCACACAGCCATCAGGCATTACTGACCATTCACCCATTTGCTCTGGGCTTTTGTGGTTAAGGTTCAACTTTCAGTACAGAAAAAATATAAAGTAAGAGTCAATAACATTGACACTCTTGCAGGCTTTTCTCTATTGTGAGCCTTGCAAAATTTGTCATTTAACATTGTGCATTCGCTCTATGGAAGTTATCCTCAGATGATAACAACTGGTTGATGACACACTGGTATTTTGAAAACCCTATTTTAACAGGTTATATCTATGCTAAATAATTAAGTCTTTCTCTGGAAGGATGAATGAAAGTATGTAAGCTTGCTGGAGCAGTTATCTTTTTACCTTGTTTCTTCTTCTAGGAGTTTGAGGTAAAACTTGCTTCCTTGTTGGAGATTACAGAGGAGCTGAACAATGTGCTTATGTTTGCAAGTTTGTTTAAATAATCAAGAGTTAATTCTGGGGCCTGTATCACATATGCCTTCCTGCATGGTATTTGTTTCCTCAGGACAAGGTTTGTAGGTAGGCATGGCCTGAGGTGCAGAAACTGTTCTTAATATTATATTGAATTCACATTAAATATTCACTTGTGACCTTGAGGTATTATTTCAAACACACCTTTTTAGCATTCAGGATTCTGGGTATTTGTCTTAAAGTGACACCAAGACAGAGTAAGGAAATTTAGAGACTGGAATGGAAAGAGAAAAGGAGCTGAACTAACAATAAATCAGTAAGTAGTTTACCCTTTTAAAAAATTAGTCAATTATTTTTCCTTAAAGCCTGACTCTGTTAGGGGACACTAGCTGGACATGTCTCTTGTGTAGATGTTTGAAAGTGCAGTAGCACTATTCATGGGAGACCTCTGCACACAGCACAAGAGTGAATCATGATGCTGGAGGCTTCCTGTCAGGCAAAGTAGAGCAGAAGTACCAGGCATTGGTAGGTGAGCTTAAATGTAAATTTTGTACCAGGTATTGCCTATTATTTTAAAACAAAACCAGAGAACAACCTGTGAGTCTCTTTAGTTGTTACGTGAAAAAATGTGGAGTTATGAGCTGCTAAGCAGTAAATAAAGTCATGGTTATGAAGTCAGCTACCCTGTCCTCCCCCTGGAAGGAGGAGGTCACACAAAATAAGTGTGTTTTTTACTCCAGTTTTTGCTAAAAGTTTAGGAGCTAAGTTCATTACCTGCTGTTTGTCCTTCTCTAACATTAGATAAATTATCTGTATTTCTACTTTGTGTTGAAGCTGACAGAAATACTACACAGTTATACAGCAAACATTTCAAAAGCAGGGGGAACATGAGCCCACCTAGGGGGATGCTGCCTGCAAGTGCCTCAGCTGAAGCAGAGCATGGGAGCTGCTCCTGGGGAGAGAGGGCACAATGTGAGGGATGCAGCTGCACACAGCTCCCAGGAAATGAGGGACTGCTGTGTTTTGCTGAGCTGCCAACCCTGTATGCTGTGCTTTTCTAACAGCCTCACCTGCCACGTGGCAGCAGCAGCTCAGGCCTAGACTTCCTTAAATCTGCTCCTTTGAGAGGAAAGGTTTGAGGATTTAAACAGCCAGTTGATGATAATAAGTTTCTCTGCCAGCTTCAGCTGAACTTCCACAAGCTTGTGGCCCACATCCATGGCAAAGTAAAAATGTACAGGAGTTTACAATAGTAGTTACTTTTATTGCTTTTGTTATATAAAAAATTATTTCATCTTGATGGTTTTGTTTGCTAATGATTACTATGTAGTAGTTCCCACAGGCTTGCACACAGCTGTACCCTGTGCCTTAGCAGACCTGGGGGAGATGGTCACATCCCTGGCTGCTGTAGCATCTGGGGAAAGGAAAGGAACAGACAGTCCCTAATGTGGAGTGATCCCATCAGCAGAGAGTGAATGGCTGTGAAAGGGAAGCAGAACCACTGGGGCATTAGTGAGCTCAGCATGTTGGGATCTAGACTTTGCAGGAAAGGACGTCCTTTTATTGCTGCTAAGGGAAACAGCATAGTCACATATTCCAGGGCTCTTGAGTGGTAGAGCACAAGCTGTAGCTCTGCAAACACAAGGAAAAAATTCATGTACTTTGTAAAGATACAGTAATGTTTTCATCAAGTGCAAGGACAGTCTGAGTTTAGCTGGTCAAAGGCATCTAACAGTAAATTTAAACCTGTCACTATAGAAGAAGAGAAACTTGCACAGCATCTCTAGAGGAAGTGATCTGAAAGAGCAAAAAGCTACAAATCCTAAAGTGAATGTTTCTCAAATCAGTTATCAATCTCCTATATAATTCTGTGGGAGAGTTCAGGAGTTGTTTCTGCATTACCAAAACAGTCCAAGGGAGAAAGCAATTGAAGATGTTATAAATGGATACATAATGCTGTTATCCACATCCTATGCAAGGTTCAGTATTTCAGGGTTCTGCTACTTACTAAAATTGCCCAGCTTACCTGTAATTTTTCTCTGTTGTCCTTTGTAAGCAGCAAGCCCACTTTAGAAGGGGATACCTGTCTCATACAGATGATCTATTAATAAATTGCTCAACTAAAATTGTAATCGTGCACATACTTTGCCATCTGTCCAGTAGTTGTCTTAGAAGCTTAATAGTATTTTTTACTAGAAAAACAGGACCTCTGAATTTTCTTGGTGTTATTCTGCATAGTGTAGATAAATTAACTTGGTTTATTAGGGATAGTTTCTTTTTCTAAACTTTTTGTCTGATGTTAATCATTGGAGATTTCCAGAGTCTGTGAATGCAGAGGATTAGTGTGGGAAGATGAAAGGTTTGTTGTTACCTACAGCAGGTCAGTTGAGCACACCCACAGGTATTCTGATTTTAGTCAGAAAGAACCTTTCACTACATACCTCAGTCTCTCGGGGTGCCACTGAAATCTCATGGGGCTGTAAGAAGACAGAAGCTGAAGTAGCATATAGTGTGTTCTCTTTGCTTACTGAAATTATTGTCTCTGTTTGTGCTACATAAGAAACAATGTGTGTTCTTCCAATATAATGATTCATCAATGTAGATGTGCTGTTAAAACCAACATGTTGGTGTTTTTTGAAGGAGTCTTCAAGCTTAAACGTAAGATATGACCAGTATGATAAATAGTTTGGTAGAAGGGCTTTGGCTCTGGCAAGGACAAAGGTCACTTCTTGAGGATAACAAATACATAATTATGTCATTAAGGGTAGCTGTTTCAATGTTTAGAAATACTTTGTTTCATTCCAAGCCCTCATGTCTAGGGCTCCAACGTTTCTGGTATGTGCAGAATTTTTTAAACATTACATTCTCCATTCAGATGCATCATAATTCTTAATAATGTTCTGGATACCTTCAACCATTATTTGCTTTTAAACAAGTTTTCAGCAGAGATCATGCTGCCTTCATTCGGTCCTCCAAATCTTCCATCCGCCTGTCTAAATTATTTTAACTGACATAGTTTCTAATTTACTCTCTCCAGTTGAGAGAGCTCCCTGTAGCTTGTCTATTTTAGCATTTAATTGCTGTATACTCTCCCAAATTAAATTCTGTAGTGATCCATTTTGCTCTGCTGGTGAAGCAGTGATCTTTTCATCTGAGCAAGATGGTGCGTGCGGCTCTGGCGCAGGGCTGCCATCCACGCCGGGAGAGGGAGAACCTTCCAGCTCCTCTGCTGCTGCCTGGGGGCTGCAGGGCCAGGGGCCTGCAGGGGCCAGCTTTCCTCCAGAACAGTCTCCATTTAGTTCTGAAGCCAAAGGACAGGGAAAGCTATTGTTTCTCTCAGGGAGTTTTTAGAACTGGACAAATCACTTTGTCAATTATTTGCTGCCAAAGTGTGCTCCTCCTTAAAATCTGCATAGCTTTGTGGGCTTTTTAGCATTTGCTTTTGTAAAAGATGAAAAGGCAAAAATATTATGCTGTGTATTTTCCTTGTTTGTGAGAAAGACAATGATAATTATTGTTCCTTTTGACAAAATAATATCCAGTAAGGAAGCTTGTTGTCTTCCCTAATTAGGTCTTTTTTGGATAATGTTTGTACATTGATTACTAATTACTTAATATATTTCTATTAAGGAGGGACCATTTACTATCTAAATAATGAAGAACTTCAGTAGTTTTTGATCTGGTTTCTGCTGAATGGAAATGTTTTCCTGTTATTTCTCAATACATGTGTGTGTGGAAGCGAGGGCACTGGAACCTCAGGGGTTACAGACAGCACAGCAGGGTCACAGCTCTGTGTAGGCAAGCTGAGTTCAGGTGTGCAGAGGTAAAACACATCCTGCTGATTTCTCTGGGGGGACTTTCCCCAGCCCAAATAACACAGAGGAATATACCCCATTAACAAAACCCAGCCAATGTTTTGATTCTGTGTAACCCTAGAAGCTTGGAGGCAGTTTAACAGAAAATACAAAGGTGTTTCTTACTTATTTGCACCTCTTATATTAACCTTGAAGAAGACTTGCCAGTCACTTGGTAAGTACAGCATACAAAGTCATTAAAAATACATTTTTAAAGAAGACTGCATGAAATTCACATTACAGCATTATTTGTCTCTCCTATAAATTAAGAATCTGAGTTCAGACCTTTTGTGTGAAGGTGTTAATCTTTTGGCTCACTTCCTTTGGAACAGAGTTGGGCACTGTTTAATAGCGTGACATGTCTGTCATCTGTGATCATCATCTTCCCAGTAAAAATGAGCTGGTTGTTCTACAGCTGTGGTCCAGGCTCTCTGCACTTAGTTCCTTAGAGTATTTTAGTCCTGCTTGCTTTGAAAGGATCTCTTTAGTAGGCAATGTTGGGAATGATTCCTAGACAAGGCTTTTGGTACATAGTACTGCTCCACATTGTTCTCGTTGCAGGAGATCAGGCTGTGGGAATCCTTTATGCCAGGCAGATATTTATAGAAGGGTGGCACTTCCTGTGTAGTGAGTTTTGGGACGCCTGACACTGCTCAGAGTCAGGAATGTTGTGGCAGGAATAATGCATGGTTGCATTACTGGAAAGGAATTTGTGTGATAAATGGGTCTGGCCCTGTATCTGTGTCAGTAAAGGCAGCTTCACTGGCTTCATTTGAACCGACTGCAGTTTGACCAGTGTTATTTTTCCCTTCTCTAGTCCCAGACTTTGTTATATGATGGTCATTTGAGGGTTTGTGGAAATAACTTAAAAAGCTGGGGAGGGATAGTGTTGGGGACTTGAAAAACCATGCAGAGCTTTTTGAAACCCTGCTTGCTGTCCATGTCTGTGTGTGCTGTTGGTCCCCAGGCTTTGGCAGAGCCGAGTGCAAGGTGAGATTTCATCTGAGCCTGGCCCTGCACTCACAGCTTGTGATTCCTGTGGCTTCAGATTGTCTGGAATTTGTCTTTCTGATGGCACCACTGATTTGCACTTCTGTTGGTATCTGAGGTGATGTTTTTCAAGTCTGTGCAAACACAAACAACATGCCTAGAAATTGGGAACTGCCTGAGTTCATTATTACTAATATTCTTTTGTTCAAAAAGGGAATGCAACTTTTATTGATCTACTGAGTATTGCTTGTTCTATGTATTTCTTTGTCAGAATTCAGAAATCAAAGTACTCCAGGGTATTGGGAAGTCTTTCTGTATTCTATAGTAATTTTCATTTTGCTGTCTTTGAGTGTGTCTTCTTATTCCAGATTTTTAATAATTTGCTCAAATTTTTCTTAAACTACCAGGATGCACAAGTATCAACCACCCAGTGGGCTTAGTGCAAAGCCAGCCACATGCTTCATCCTGCTGCTTTGCCAGCTGGGAACAGCTGATATAGCTTGATGCACTGCCCAGATAGGGTTATTTCACCCAAAATATGGTGTATGTTTGAGGCATTTTGGGGACTGTGGACAATAGGAGGAGGAGACTGTCAAGGGAAGTGAAGCTGCTTGTGAGAGAAAAGTGTAGAACACAAAAGCAGAAATTCCCCCAACACAGGAGAGAAAGATGGAGAAGTATTGCTGTGTGTTTATGTGCAGATTTTACTCTTTTTAAGTGAACTAAAATGATCACTCTGGCAAACAATGTACTTCTAAAATAACATACAAATTTCTCAGAGCCTTTAGTTGACCCAACACAGCCATTATTCTGTTATGCAAGAAGATAGGCCTGCTGTAGTTCCTGCTAACATACTAAATAGTTATATTTTAAATAATTTAAATAATTTATTAATGATTTCTAGGAGAATCACACTTTTTTTACAGTGAGCTGTTTCACTTGCTAGAACCATACAGTAACAAACATGAAACAACAAAAAATAGTTGTTAACCAATGCTTCATGCATTCTCTTATGAGTCCAGCAGTGCCTATTCTCGGTCTCAGTAGGATGTTTGAGCTGGAAGATAACATAGAGGTATTTTTATTTTACTGGCATTGTATGTTATCTTCTGTCTTTCTGTGGCATTCAGATATCATGGCTGATTTATTTGCATAATGCACTGCCTTTCTTAAGAGTAAAGGGTTCCCAAATTGCTGTTTTCTTGCAGAATGCACTCCATCTTCACTGTTAAGTGTTGTATTTTGTCACCTCTCTTTATTATTGCATTGGATTGTTTCTCTCTTGTGACTTCAAAATTGACTTTTCATGCCACCCTTTCACAAAACAGGATGTGGCAACCCTGGCAGTCACATGAATGTAAAACACCTGGAGGCATAACAGAGCCTTACACAGTTTAAACTTTGGTTATATAGGCAAAAGCAGGAAAGTTGAGCAATTAAAACATTTGCACTGGGATTCCTGCTTGACTTTCCACATGCTCATATGAGACACAAGTAAACACCAGATCAGACTTTTACATTTAAATGGATATTATTTATTCAGTATCCTACCAAAGTGGGCTTCTCTTTGGAATAACTCATTCAAGCCTACTGCTCAGATGTTTCTGTCTACTCCATTCTTGGATTGTTTGATCCCTGCTAGTTTAAGAATTGTTTATCCTTCTGCAAGAAACTGTCTCCGTTTCCGGGGTGACTCAAATGCTACTACAGGAAGCATGTAGGTTTTTAGGAAGAAAATGCTACAATCTTTGCAAGAAGTGATTATTAGCATGCTCTAACATTTAAAGACAATTTTTTAGAAGTTGATTGTGTGTCAAGTAGAAAACACAATCCATTGTGAATCAGTCATGAACCGAAGCAGCTTGAGAATATTCTTTTAACATACAAAACATTTTTCCCCGTCTACTTATGTAGCTAAAATCATGTAAGGCCAAACCTGTAAAGCTCCAAAGGAGAAAACATTGCAAAATTCTAAGAGACTTCACTTTTTGGAAGAGTAGCAGGATATACTTAAACTTGCATGTGAAGCAAAATAAGACTTGAAATATCAGGCACAGTCTATTTTTATTTGGGTTTGGGGATTTTGGTTGGAGTTTTTTTTGTATGATAATGTTACAGATTTGGGCTTTTGTAGGCAGTTGGAACTTGGAACGTCGACTTCTGCCTTTGACCCACAAAAATGTGAAAGGAAGACTGAACTCGATTGCCAAGTGCATCTTGTTCTTCACAGCACATGAGAATATGTAGTGATAGGAAAATCTTCCTGCTCATGGCTGGCTCCTTGCCTTTGTCCTGGCACCCTGCTGCCTGCATTCTCATCTCCCTTTTCCTCTACATCAGCTAACACCAGAAGATTCCATTAGGAATTGCTGATGATCATCTTCACTGGGAGAACTTTCCTCTTCCTTATTCAAGTTTCTTATTCACTCTCCAATCCAGATAATCTGAAGGTGCAAATGACAAGGTGATCATTTATACAATAAGTAGATACTAAGTAAAAATGTAGTTTCACGTAATTTCAAAATTCTTCTGCCTTGCTGTCTGTGTCTAGCTTTTGCATGCTTGAAAGTTCAATGTTGTGTGCTTTCCCTTCACTTCAGAACCACCCCTGAATTGGAGATGGGGTTGACTTATCTTGTTTGCTTTGACTTTTTAGAAAAATCACTTTGATAAAGACAACATGCACCTGATTTAGCAGATAAGATGGGGTGTTTGTAACAAGAGAAAGTAGCTCTGCCCCCAGGTAGCCCTGTTTTTTGGAGTCACTGAAGCATATTGGTGTTCCCTAAGAGACTTACTGGGAGGTCTCTGTGTTGTTTTCATGGCATTGGCTGCATCTAACAGGTGAGCCAGCCCTGAGAAGGCATTTGTAGCTACACAAGGAAATAAATCCAGATCTTTGTTGGATTTGGGATATTCACAGCAGCTGAAAAGCGATTTTTGTAGTCAGACTGAGAAGAGCACATCAGAATACAGGCATGGTGTGGCTGATGAATGATTCATCTTCAAAGCTGCAAGCAAGCACCCACATTCATGATTTGCTCTGAGGTCTGTTGATCTTGCTAAGATCAACATCTTACTGTCAACATCAACTATTCAAAATCTTCCAAGATGAGTTGTCTAAGATCCTGTTGGGTGTAGATGCCTGAACAGGCGCTGCAGTAAACCTTGCATTCCACATAAAGAGTCGTAATGTTAGTTATTCTAAAGGCATGATACAATAACAGATTATTGTTGTTCATATCTGTGTAATAATGGAAACTCCCTGATTGTACTTTCCATTTTACACATTGTCAAAACCTTGGACCTTAATCTTGCTCTTTGATTGACAACTGCAGCCAGGGAAGGAGCACTTGTATTGTTTGTGAGAGTCGCATCTGTTCAACTTAATTCAGCTGAGAGTATTTGCATATTCTTAAGTATTTCTTCTGAGAGGGCCTAAATCCTTCTCAAGTGTTTGATGCATTTTTGAAATTCATTCATAAGGTATCTACATGCACTAATAGTTCTGTATAATATTGCTGTGCATAATCTGTCAGATAAGGCTAGTTTTTTAAACAAGGTATTCTTTGGGGATGACATATTACATTCTGACTTATTCTACTGGGCAGAAATGTCAAGTACTTTGAAAAAGGATGCTTGAATGTTTTGATTGAATTAGTATTCTTTATTCAACACAAATGGTCAACTGCAGTAAAATGTCCTATTGTGAGAACATTTTTCAAAAGAATTAATAGCAGGGCTTTTTTGTTTTATTTTTTGTTACTGGAGCTTTTTTACATATAATCATTCCTTTCCTGATGATGCTGGTACTAGATAAAACAAGAGAGTAGATTCTTAGATGCATTTTAGATTAATTTATGTGGATTGTTAAGCCTTGAGCAACATTTTCATATTGAAATACAACTTCGGCTTTTCAAATAAAAATTTGGCTTTTATCTATTTTGCTCTTTATTTTTTTCTTGCAAAATTTTTATCAATATTTTGGGAAGTATTGTCAATTTTAGTTTCAGAAACCTTTTGCTCTTGATAGTGCACGTGCAACACTAATGAGAAGAACCACTGCTCTGAAAAATATTCAGGTATTCTGTTTGAGCATGGAACACAAACTAGATGACCTCAAACCACTATGCAAAGAAATACATACATGGTCCAAACCTATGTCTTCCACAGGCTGGAAGTTCCAGTCCAGAACTAGCCATGTTTGAACAGAGTGCGTTCAATTTGCTGTGAAAAGAAATGAGAATATATTCCCAGCAGTTTAACTGGATGGGGGCTGTGGATCTGGTTCAGGCCATTAAAGACACCCTAGATCTTGTAATGCAGCACCATTGTAATCACTATGGACAACCTTTTTTTTTTCAATTGCACTAAGAAGTGTTCAAAGTTCCACCACCATTAGTGACTGACGTAGTTTAAGAAATGGTTTTCTGTCACTCGACAGGGCCATAGTGATTTTTTGAAAAACAAACAAACAAACAAACCAATACAAAACTAAAGTAACCCCTACAGATTTAATAAGTGCATTTTTTGTTTCATGCACATGCAGGTTTTAGTGTCACAGCATTTTACATTAGCTTTGTTTTTCTTTTGCTTTCAGGAGTCTCCTTCTGGACGTAGAAAAGCGCTTGCCACCAGCAGCATCAACATGAAGCAATATGCCAGCCCCATGCCTACACAGACAGATGTCAGGTTAAAATTCAAGCCTTTGTCTAAGAAAGTGGTAGCTGCCACACTACAGTTCTCCTTATCTTGTATTTTCCTGAGGGAAGGAAAAGCCACGTAAGTTGTTTGTTTGTTGGGGGTTTTTTTCAACCAGATAGCCTGCTTTGTGTTGCTTTTCAAAGAATCCTTTGGATAAAGAGCTCTTTCTGTATAGAATGGTGGAATTTGAGAGCATTCTTCAGCATACCTATCATTCCTGCCATACTTAGTTTCTTAACTGAGTAAAAGTTGTTTCTTACTCTGATTTCAGCCTTGTGTTCTTCAGAGACAAATGGCTTGTGCTCTACTCTTACAGACATTTTAAGTAACAACAGCTTAAAAGTACCTGCGGGTTTGAAATGAGTGGGAGTGTGTGTTTATGTGCATGTGTGTGTTCATCCAACAATACCCTTGGCAGATTTCAAGGGAGCCCACTGATATTTCACAAAGAATGCAATAAGGACAAAACCAGTTGGAAGGTGAGGGAGGGTGGACTTAGAGTTAAGATTTTGGGTTGAGCACAAGAACATCCTGTGGGAAGAGTTCTCTTGGGCACTGATTACTGCTCCCTTGACTCACTCACTTGGTTCTAGATTGTAAGTTATTGACAGGACTTTCATAGTACCCGGAACAAGGGATCTGAAAGAAGCTGCTCTTTGTGAAAACATTGGTTTCCAGTATGTGTAAATAGACACTGCCTTTTTTTAATCTTGTTAATGATTTCAGATATTTATAGAAGGGATTTTAATCCTGTAACAGCATCAGGAGTTATGAATGAATGTAGGTATTGCATGCAGCAGGTGGGCAGTAGGTCTGGCCAAGCATTTTCACTTTAACCAAAGCAGATCAGGCAAGCATTTGCCAGCCTTTCTGGGCTGATTTAAAATTTTAGGAAGCAGTTGTTAAGTTAACTCTTGATGCAAAGCGGTATTTTATTACCCTTTGCAATTTTGTTAATTGAAAACTTTCCCTTCAGAATATATTTATGAGTTGTATTAGTTTTCTTTTTTCACTATATTCAAGATCAGATCTGATATCTTAGACCTCCTTGAAGAAAACATCAAAATGCTTAAAGAGTTTTTAAGAATGCAGGAATATCAGATGTGGTATTAACAAGCTGCATTTTAATGCCTGGTGTGATGTTTGTTATTTAGGGATGAAGACATGCAAAGCCTGGCTAGTTTGATGAGTATGAAACAAGCTGATATTGGTAACCTAGATGATTTTGAGGAAGACAATGAAGAAGATGAAGAAAACAGAGTGAATCAAGAGGAAAAGGCTGCAAAAATTACAGGTTAGTTTTGCCACAGGCATTGTAAAATATAGTTTCCTTTGCTAATTGTCCCTTTTTTTTTTATCCTTATGCTATGTTTTTATTTCACTTAAAAAAATCCTAACAACCAAAACAATATTTAGGATAGCTTGATTGAAGTGGAACCCATCCATAACTCAACGAAGTTTAATACTTGTGAATCCAAGAGCATTGATTTTTGTCTGTGTGTCCTGGTTTTGGGAGAGAATGCACTAAGTAGGTAGCATTTTAGGGAAGCAAAGAACCAGCACGAACAGAGGAGCAGAAAAAGCAGAGGGAAAGGGTCAGTGAGCGAGAAGGCAGGAGGAGAGGCTCAGGTGAAATAATGAAGGCTCTTTATAAGAGTAACTGCGAAATGAGTTGTGCCATGGACAAGTGATGAGGTTCTGCTCAATAACATGGCAATTCCAGGCTGCATATTGCTGCCTTTTGGGTGGGGGTGTCTCATGGAAAAGAAACTGGGAGGCTGTTAAAGGACTTTAATGAATTTGATAGTGAAGTTGTTTGAAGTGAGATAGTGTAACCACATTTGAATTGCTGATGAAAATGCTTAGTGTATTCAGGATAGCTGAACTAATTGAGGCGAGTCAGATCAGGATGAGATGATGTTAAATTGTTGGTAGAGATCAGTGTGTAGTATTGCTCCAGATGGGTTCTGTAGGAACTCTTTGTGTAATGAATCAGGAAAAGAAAATTAACTTCTGGTGCCAGACTTCATAACTTCCGATGCTCTTTTAAAATGTCTGAAATAAGGGGAGCCTTCTCCAAAGTGGGGGAAGAGCATCCCAAGCAGAGAAGCAAATTGTCAAATCTGTTCTTGAAAATTCAGAGGAACACTGATTCAGTGTTATGAAACATTACTTTCATCACTTCTTTTTGAGCTTTCATTGCAATCAAAAGGTTCAGCCTGAAGCATTTATTACTTAGTTACATTTAGTGTTGTGAAAAGATGCAAATATGTTTTCTGTATGCTTTACATATTCAATTAAACATTTCTTACCCTGGCCAAATCTCTAGTTATGCTGTATGTGTCTGGCACAGAGCATATTGGAAAGTCTGGAGTGAGGTATCTGAGAAACCAGGATAATGTATTCTTGGTCTGGGAGGAGAGATACACCAGTCTGGTCACGCTGAAATCATTCTGCAAGGTTGACTTCTTTCCCAGTGTAACCAGAATAAATCAGATCACAACATAAACCAAAACCTGACATGTTCACCAGGCCATTGGATAATCACAGAGAAGGTCAAACTAAGGAGGGGTAATGTTCAGTCTGTAGAAACTCCTGTGCACAAGGGTTTTATTAGGATCTGCCTGGGTACTGCACTGAGGACTACAGAAAACCCAGATGCAGAAGGGCAGCTGGTGAAAAGCATCTGATCTTGCTTCTCAACACTTGATTTTTCATCACTCACCAAGGCTACAAATGATTCCTCAACAAGCAAAAGTTTGATCTAGGTTAGACTAGGCTGTCTGCTATCCTTTGGGTATGGAGTGAACATCTTTGGAGATAGATGGGATGGGTGAGCTGGCTGATGTGCAACACAAGCTATTTTAGAGTCATTTCAGCTTTTCCATCTGTTATTGCAAAGGCCAAAATTATATGTTTAAAACTAACAATACCTCATTGAAAGGCAGAAGTAGTAAATACTTCTGGAATACACAGTTTCTGTGCCTTTCTCAGCCTGCTCTGGTACCATTTTCTTACCATACAAGATGGGAGTGTTGGATTGGTTTTTTTGTAAATGAATCATGACGTGAGGAAGGTCAGCCTTGGACTTTTTGTTATGTTGGTTACAACAGCTGAGTTGCTTTACGAGCCTGGCCGGCCGGCTTTTCCCACCTTTGAGAAGGAGAGGGATGGTGAAGGGGAATGAGGGCATGCAATTTCCCAAGCAAATGGGAGAACATAAAACCTAGGGCAGTAAGTAAACATTAATAAATAAGATGTAAAGTATCTATTTCAACATGTGTTCAAGATTGATTTCATTGGCAATTGCAGTGACTCCTGTAATAAATATAATGAATGGGCAAAGCTAGAAGAGCTGGGGAAGCAAGGGAGAAAGAGGTAGGAATCATTGTAGAAAAGCAAGAAAAAATTTAGAAAGAAGAAAATGTAACAAAACTGATGTAGCAAAGAACTCTTTCAAAAGCAGTGTTCACAGAATACCATAAAGTTAATTGAGGAAGTTACATAACCCTTTTGAAAGCTTGCTGCTACCAACATTTTCTCCTCTTGTGCTGTGCTGGGTGTTGGCAGCTGAGAAGCTGGAATGCCTCCCTGAGTCAGAGTGCCCCGTGGCAAATCCCTCACCTCAGTGCGCCTGTTTTCCCAGCTGTAAAACGGGGATGCTGCCTCTAACACCTCATGGAAATGATGGGAGCAGCACACAGTTAATGTGTGTAATTGGCCTTGCAATGAGTAGCAAGGAGGGAAGGATTGTTCTCCTACTTTGGACTCCAGGTTTTCTCGCTGCTGACTTGATGTCTGAAATGTTATTGTTCCCAATGCACAGCTGCAAGAGATGCTGCAAGTCTTTTATCAGACACTGTTCCTTTTTGCAGTATACAACAATTTTTATTGGTTTTGTTTGTGGGGGTTCGTTTTTGTTGTGCCAAAGTTGCAGTTTCATAGATGAATATACATACCCACTGGTGGGAGAGCAAGGGAGATCTGCTGTGTGGGGCTCTAGATGGCGCAGGTGAGTTAGGAAATGCTGCTTCTCTTCCTTGATGGGTTGCCTAACTTGGAGTAGGTATCTGTGCTTCTGTTTCTTCAGCTATGAAGTAGGTGGTGCAGTACTGACTGACCTCAAAAGCAGTGGAATTTGGGGTGGTCAGCATGGAATTGATGCCATACAACTGACCAGACTGAAAGATGTTTTCCATTCCAAGCACTGCTTTCACTTGGAGAAATCTCACTTCACCTCAGGCTTTCCCCCTCTTCCTTCCCAGTTGTTAAAATTTTTCATGTGTAAAAGCCGTATCTCCCCCAGTTGTTCTGTGTGAAGTTGAAAATTGTTTGTTGCCATGAATTAAATTTCAAATATTTAGTTTCTACACTGTCAATATACATGGATTTAAACCTCCCTGAATTATCCTGTTCTTAGTCTTCAGTGGAACACAAGACATCTCATACTTGAAGAAAATGTGCCTCATAACTCACAAACAGGGCAGTAATAAATATGTGCTTCTCTTAATGTTTTAATTCCTGCTTAGAGCCTCATGCTGGGATTAATAGCTGCCTTCTGCTCCATCTGCCCAGGAGCACAGTGTCTGTCCTGGGGCACCACATGGAGTCAGGAACGTGCCCATGTGCTACCTATTGCAGGAGTCTGAATCCCAGCACGTTTCAAGAGCAAGCTTCTGGGTAACAATATGCGTAATCCTTTTTTTGCAATTTGCAAAACCATACCTCTCCTGACAACTTCTGGTACATCATTTACTCTTTTTCTTTGTCAGGATTACCAAGCTGCTTGGGAAAAAAAAAAAAAAAGAAAAGAAAAGAAAAAAAGAGAGAGAGAAGAATTAAAAAAACCCCAAAAACCAAACCAGTGATTTATGTGACATACTTGTAGAACAAGCTAATGTGTGTTTGTAGATAATGAGATTTATAAAAGATAATATAGGATATAAATCTCCAACCTACCATTTCCATACTCCAAAATATGACATAAACCATTTAATATTGTAATGAGAAACACTGTAGTGCGTATGGGTGTTTAGGTTGGCAGATAAGACCAGGTGATTCAGACCACATCAAAGAACTCCCTCTTTTTAAAGCTCTAAACTTAATTTGTTATTTTCTGACAATAAAACCTGAATTATAATTGTTTTGGTTTTTTTTTTTCACATGCTGACATAATAAATTGTAAATCATGTCAGCGTCTGAGCCTGGTTTAAACTACTAATTCGTTAGTACTGCTCTTTTATGGGGTCAGCTCTGTTTTATTTGAGTACACAAAGGTATATTCCATTGTTTATCTTGAATCCTTAAAATTCCCAGAGGATACAGTGTTGATTTCTCAGATGTATGTATGGTTTTATACTGAGAAAGCGAAGTTTTGGGACAGCTTTGGTGTTATTTTTAGGATAATAGTCTTGTCTGTTGGAGCTAAAAATAAGGAAGTGAGGATGATGAAGTTAACTCTATGTAGACAGATATAAATGTAAAACCATGTAAGCAGATTTATGCTTTAAGGTCAAGATCAGTATGGAGATACATTACAGAGGAATTCTGCTTGGGGTTTGTCACTGTCAGCATTTAGGATGCCCAATAGATGCTGGCAGAGTAGGTAATTTTCCTTGGTAATTTGCAGATTAGCATGTCTTTGCAAAGCAGTTTAAATTTGCCAAAGAAGTTTTTATCCATGTGACAGAAATATTACTGGGTTCTGGTCTGCTTTGGACTTCAGTTTCTTTGTGCTGTCTGTCAAGGCATGAAATCAGAAAGGGTGTCAGTGTGTCAGCTATGAAAAAGCATGAAACCCCCCCCTGACTAGGAAGTTCTGGGCAGCCATCAGCACCAACATTAGTTGGGACAGTCAGAATACTACTCAATTTTTGCCTCGGTTTGATATCTTGCTCCCTAAAACTAGTTCATTGAATAAAGACAAATTTTGCTTTCCCAAACAAAAGCCAGATGAGAAAAAGTCAAGTTCAAAACAGCAGTAAATGAAAAGTGTTACTGAGAGGTACCTTCTTGTGTACACAAGAAATTAAACTTTAAAGGAAATACAAGAATGACTGGCATGAAGCTTTAACTTTGCTGGTGATACCAGAAGGCATCATCCATTTATTTCATGGAGAAAAGACAGGAGATGAAAAAGGCTGTCAGTGGGGCAGTGATATTCAACAAGCAGGATCATCTCTCCTGCACAGGTTTCTCTTGCCTGTTTGTCATCTGGAAGGACGAGGAAGGCTGTCCCCTCTCCACAGAAACTTATGCTCAGGTCTCTCAGAGATGCCCCAGGCTCAATCCCCGTTACTACAGATGCTCCATTTGTCAGATGCTGTGGATGGGACTGTGTTAGGGGGGAGCAGAGAGGAATTTTTCCCCTTGGGCTAGAAGCCACTCAGTTGTTTTTTGTTTCTTTCCTTCCAGAATTATGGAGTCATCACTATCTTGATTAAAATTAAACATATAATGCATTTAAAAAATTACTAGATCATGGCAATTTAGAGCTCTCCACTATGGATAGAAGGTGAAATAGGATTTTAACAAACATCAAGTTGTTACTTCCATAGCATGACAATGAAAATTCAGGATATATATACATTCAGTTTGCATTCTCCTGGCACAATACTGATCATGTATTTTAGAACTATTTAAGTAAATTCAGCTTGTCACAGATCAGAATGTAATGGTGACTAATTGCAAATGTTAAATAATCAGAGTGTGTGTATAAACAAAAAAAGATTAAAATGCATATTGTATAGGTTAGTTTTCTGTATCCCTAAGGGTTTGGGAGGGAGATAAATTGTTCTGGAGCTGATTTGTGTTGATCAACAATGTTTTCATATTCAGGTTTTCTTCATGAGCAGGAAAAATCTTTAAATTATATCAAGTACACGTATCTAAATTTTCAACTGATTGTGCATAATACTCATCCTCATAAAACTAATTATTGTTGCTGTCACCATAACCTGGCTAGGTTTTGTTTATGTCTTGTTAACTGGGTTTCATGTTAAATTATCCCTGAAGCACCTACACAGGTACTTTGCTGTAGTTATATAATTGTAAGGACTCGTTCTAAATATATTCTTTTACCCTCTCTGCCTTGCTCTCTCTCTTTCTGGTAACAGTCTTCGTTCCACTTCTGTTTCATTAAATGCCCTTGCCTTACGTTTGTCTTGACTGGCTTCTATTTACAGAAATTGTAAACCAGTTGAATGCTCTGAGCAGCTTAGATGAAGATCAAGATGACTGCATAAAGCGAGCAAATATGCCTTCAGCTAAATCAGCCAGTTCCTCTGAAGGTCTATGAGCTTTCATCCTTTCTTTCTGTTTCTGATTGTATTTACTGTGACCCATTACCTTTTGACTCCTGCCTGTATTCAGCTGTCAGTTTTATCTCTGTGCTTCCACCCAGCATGACTCTCAGTAATTTGTAGTGCATCCAACAGGTAACAACATGATAGAGAAAGAGCCTGTCTCCGCTACAGCTCCGTTGTCATCTGATAATGAACAAGAAAGAAAAAAAATTCCAAAAAAAAAGAAAGAGGAACCACCAGACCCTAAGCTTAAAACAGTAGTTGTATAGTCAGTAATACTTGACCTTTCTAAAGTGACAAAATGTCCTCTCTCTGCTTTTATGTTCACATTACATCCAAAAATTAAAATTTCCTGCCGATAGTTAGCGTGTATGTGAACAATCAAAATCACTGTATTTAGCTCGTTAGATGTTCCACAACATTTATTTAACGAAGGAAAGAGAAGGCTTTTTTAGAAGTCACTTCTGTTACATCATGTTCTGATCAGCAAATAGAAGTTTCATTCATTTCACTTTTTTTTTTCCCTTTGTTGATGTACTTACTGGACTGTGTTAACTTAGTTGTGCATTTCGTGCCATACCCTGGTGCAGTGTTTCGAGGGACTGTTGACGTGGAGCTTTTTGAGCTCCAGATATGTTGGATGAACAGTTTGTATCTATTTTAAAACAATATTCCAATTTGTTCGTAGAGCTTATCAATAAGCTTAATTTTCTGGATGAAGGGGAGCAAGACCCGGCCAACTCCAGCACGAACCCTTTTGGTGATCCTGACACAGCAGAATTGAATCCATTTGGAGACCCTGATGTAGAAGGTAATGAATTTGTTTTACATAATTCATTGCTACTTGCAAATGCCTTGTGAAACATGATTTTTATTTCTGTAGGGCTATAAATAAAAATTTTAATTGATTAAATACAATTATTTAATACAGCACTGAGGTAGCAATAGCAATGATCCAGTTGCTACTAGAAAATAGTTTTATTTTTGGAGTCACATCCTTTGTATTGAGGCACATTCATATTTACCACTGGGGGCTACCAGCTGAAGCAGAGACTTTGAGACCTATCAGGTGTGTTACTAGTACTCACCTGATGTGGTATGAATGAGCAACACATTCTGTCAGACAGTCCTGCTCCACGTGGGTGATGGTTTATATCATAATTTCCTTCACTGCAATCTTCACTGCATCTCAGCTGTTCTTGGTTAGCACTAATCTTCATTATTACAATTTAATTTTCTCTCTTTTATTCTTCCTTTTTTTTTTTTTTTTTTGCTTTTATAGCTTCCTCAGTTAAGCCTTCTGGCATTGTGCCTTGCACCACATGCTAGGTGTTAATCCCCTTTCCAGACTGGCATGCCCATTCTTGTTCCATCTGGGTGAGATGTACAACCCCTGTAAATTTTTAATCTGACAAGATTTCGGCCGTAAGGCCAGAAGGGAGCATCAGGACAGCAAACATCTCTTCTGTCCTCAACTCCATGCCCAGATATGCAGGCTCCCATCTGCTGGATGGATCACTTCTAGCTTGCAGCTGCTCAAAAGGCCAATTCATAGTTAATTCCAAAGTCTGAAGCTGTACTCAACCTTTCCTGTTCAAAGCTCCAAGACTTCTCTTCCTACAGAAAATACCAAGTCACTCTGTAATGGCAATGGAGAAGAACCACACTGAGCAGGAGCAGCCCAGGGTGCAGCCAGGGGATTTCTAAGGTCAGGTCAAAGAGAATGGATTTCCAAGCTGCAGTTTCCCGCTGTGGTCACTCATTTTCTTTGGACAAGCTGAATGTTTACTCACAGCACAGTTTTTCTGCCTTCAGAGTCCGCAGGGAATGATCAGTCCGCAGGGTGGAGATCAAGTCCTGTCATACTTTGGCTGTGGTGTGACTCACAGCTTGTATTTCTGAAACATGGACATTGCACTGTCTTCTGTATTTGTCAACTGAAGCCATAAAGCCACTATCCTGGGCACCTTCTCCCTCCTATAAAGTTGTCATGTTTTTCTAGAGCTGCAGAAGTGAGTTATTTCAGCTTTGTTGATGCCAATATATATGGATTAGGTTCTGGTGTCTTAATCTTTGGCTTTATTTCCTATCTGTTCCTTGACAGTGATCCCTTAGGATCATGGAAGGAAGCAGAGTAAGTGGGAATATAAACCCCTCTGGTAGTCCATAAATAACTTGCTCTAAGAGGCATAGTCTATATTCCTTTCCTCCTTCTCCGCTTTAGAAAGAAGAACTCCCTTCTCCATGGAGAAAGTTGTGCAAGTCCTGTCCTACCTAAACTGCTTTTTTCCAAACCCAGCTTTTCTTTCCTTTCCAGAGAGAACCCATTCTGGAAGAAAGCAGTGGGTGTTCTGGCCCCAGAATACAGTGACTTTTTCTCATCTTGGGGACAGGGAGAAACAGCTGGTGGTGTTTCTTAGTACTGGAGTAGCTTGATAACTCATGGCAAGCTCACTGTGAGAAGCCTGCATCCAAGACATCACCTTGCTTATGTTCCTAAAACACTCTCAGCCTATCAGGGGCATGGTTTTTTCAGTTGATTGTGGTTCTTTTGGGTGACGTCTGCCTTTACAGTCATCTTCAGTCAGAGGTGTGGACACCTTTCCATATCTCTGGGTCTGTTCCGTGTACTTAGGACAGTCTCTGTGATCAGACTCTTGGGTCCCATCTCCAGCTGTGGGCAGCAGTGCTGAGTTGTTGGGTGTGTGAATACCAAGTGTTACTCCCACACACACTGTCGTGCAGCAGTCAACATACCATAACAGGACAGTGTCTGGGATAAACAGGGTGTCACTAGGTTCTTCCTACAGTGTCATAAGGTGTTTTTTATCTGGGAGGAGTGGACCTTCTGTAAGGTTCATGTGACAGTGTCTTCCTGGAGCACTAAACCAGGCTGAAAGATCTGGAAGATCAGCTGAAAGAGTGATTCCCAGGCTATAAGACAAAGAGTTGGACATCTGGTGTGGCATTTTTAAAGCTTTTATGTTATGATGATTGGCTTCTGAGGGATTCTTCTTTTTACCTCAGACACCTCTGAGAATCACTGGTTCTTCCACTGTCTTGTCCCTATAATGGGAGCTGGTTGTGTTCCCATTACCTTGCTTGGCCTTCTTGACATGTGCCTTTCCTCCAGTCCTCTTCCTCCACAGAAAGTTGACGGGGAGAAAAAATGGTGCTGAGACAAATTAGAGAAGATGGTTTTGATCTTCAGCAACAGCAGAATCTGCTCTGTATTTTTATGGCTAATTGGATCGGTGTCTCTACATGGGGAGCATCTAGACATTACCATTTTGGGGAGATTTCCCTTTGTTTTGAAATGCATTTTAAGGGTATGCAATATCGTAGCTGTTCTCATCCTGTTGCTCAGCTACTGAAGGCTGCCCTGTTTGTGTCCCATTATTCACTCATGATTCTTCTATTCTGAGACCTCAGTGGAACTTTTAATACTGCCATCTCTTTCTAGGAAGCTCTTTGAGACTGCCTGCTTGTTGGTTTTTGCATCCTGAAGTGAATGTAACCTTTTTGGTGGCCACCCCAGAAGCTCGAGAGCATGACAGAGGTTCAGGAGTTTAAGGCAGGCTTTCTTCTACAGGCTTAAAGAGTCACATTACCTGTTTCACTTGTCTTGTGATCTGCTTAAATCAAGAGATTAACTTTTTATGTGTGCAGGGATGAAGTATTTTTCTGTTCACTTACATGTTAGTCTGTTTATCTTTTTATCTGGACAAGGCCTAATCTGGAACTTAGACTTTGCGAAAGTTCCGATTCTTCTGTAGAATTTGTTACTTAATTTCCCCAAGAGGTGCAGAGCAGCCAGCTGGAGCCTCCTTTCCTGAGTAGTTTGCCATCAGATGTGAGGAGGCATGATTTGCTATTTGGCAGGGATATTCCAAGGATATTCCTATCAAGCCTGTAACGTGTGTGCTCAGAGTTACCCAGAGTATGAATATGTATGTGTTGACAGTCACTCATAGAGAAAGGAGGATTACTTGCCAGTAGATACTTGTTTCCTAGACAGATATTTCTTGTGCCTGTTCACAAACCAGCTACTTTCCCTCTATCTTCCTAATCCCATAATCACTTAACCCTGGGAATGTGGGGTGGAGAGAAACTAAAGGCGTGAGTGCACGCTGTAGGTGTGGTGCATGGCAGAGGGTCATCAGCAAGCTGGCTCTGGATGCTGCTGGGATTTAAAAAGTCCTCAGTGTCAATGATTTTACACACACAGCAGAGTGAATGTGCATATCGACAAGTCACCACCAAATCTTCAGATGTGTTTCTTGGTTGACATGTCAAATTGAGGCTTATTCCCTCTGTATCTACTAGGTCAGCTAGACATTAGAAATCTGGGAAAAATCAAAAATAATCTTTTTGAACACTATATCTCTGCAGCTTATACTAGATTACCTTTGCATGATCGTATGAGGACAGCCTTTTGGATTTTTAGTCACAGTGCAACAGAATTATAAAATAAGTTAATTTCTGTGCAAAATATTTACTTAGGGAAGTCAACATGTACAACAAATGAAAGTAGAAAACCACATTCTTTCATCACTGCAGATATTTTTTTTTAATTTGGTTGGGAATGCTAATTTTTAGGTTGTGTATGACCTATACAACACACATGAAACATGAGGGTAACTCTGCTGGTACCCCTGTCATTTAGACCACCATTTACTTCAGCAGTGTATTTCATCACCTTGTGTGTGGACTTCTGAACTCCCTGCAGCATGTTTTACTCTGAAAATGAACAGTGTTACAATGCAGCAGCAAACCCCAAATCATTCCAGGGTACTCCTACACACGGAGCAGCACAGGAACCAACTGAGAGGAAAATGGTGCCTCTGTCCCTTCTATTTCTTCATGAAAAGCAGTGTGTGGTATGAATAAAAGGATCAGAAAATCACCAGTGGTGTATGGGGGTGCCAGTCTTTACTCTTTCTAGAAGCACTGGGCAGTTCCAGCTTTGCTTGGTGCTGTTTGTTGGGTGCTCCCATCCCATGGTGCCTGTGTGCCTGCAGCCCATGGCGTAACCCAGCACCTTTCACATGTGGCTGCTGCTTTCATCCTCTGCCAAGGGGAAAGTGCTACGTGCCATGTTTTGGTGGAGGTTTTGTTTGGTTTTAAGTGATGTGTCACAATATGTTTGTGTTACAAAAGGCAAGTGGGTTGAAGGGCAGGGTGATTTCTGGAGATGCTCTGGCTGATTGTGCAGATAGGTAGTGCCAGAGAGATTATTATCACAAACAATCTTACTCAGTGGAGTTAGGGCAAGTAATGTTTCCAGAATCTGGCACAAGAGCAGCTGGTGCTTCTGCTGGAGTAATACTTCTACCTCTCTTGTTGTCACTCCTACCCCTGTGGCTGTATTACTTAATCATGCAAAATTATTTTGTGTTTGACCTTTAACGTGCCGAACTGCAAGCATCTTTTTCTTTTTTTAATTTCTATCAATGTAGAGACTGGAGTCATTGTGGAGCTGTGATGAATGATGTGGGGAAAGCAAGGGAATCTGTGCTGCCTTCTGAATGTCAAAGCAGCTTCAAGAGGGAAATAGATCCCTTCTAAGCTGTTGTATGTTTAGCCTGCCAAAGTGCACTTCTCAGCATCATTAGCTCTTTGAGAAAATGAGTCTGTTACAGAAAAGTGACAGGTGACAGTGGGTGTGACTTCAAGAGCAGTGCTGTTGAGTCATCATCATAACAACTTAATTTGTTATGGAAAGGCTTGTGATGACCAACATTTCACACAAAACTTGTTCTAAAGGGTTTCAGAGACCCCATGAGAGAGAACCTGTTTGAGTTCTAGTGGGGACCCTTGTGGGAACCCTCTGTCCCTGTGGGGACATTGAAGGAAGCAGCAGGGGGAGGAAAATGGTATCCTGGATGGCAAGAGTAGAGAGAATGAGTAGCCAAGTTAAGTGGGTTTTAGCTAAGCCTCTACAAAATTCTGCCTATAAAAGTGTCTTGAGAATGATATTTTTAGAAGCTTTTTTAATTTCAGCATATGTGTAGGATTTTGTGAAATATTTTATTTAATAACAAGCCAGAGGTGTCTGAGCACTTATACGTAACACTGTGTGTGTAAGGCCAAACATGTAGTTCCTGTTGAGCCTATGAAAAAGAGAAAGAATTTTGTCATAGTTAGGGTTACAGCACCCGATCCAGTGTTGAAATAGAAAGAATTGCAAAAACCATTTGCATTGCCCCTTAAAATTTATCAGATTTAAACAAGCATTTAACTCATTGTTTCCAGGAGACACTTAAAAGCAAATTAAAAATAAAAGCTTACAACATAGTTTTAAGAGATGGTTTCCCTGAATGTTTTTAACTTCAGGATATATTACTGACTTTCCTTCTTGTGTGTTATCAGAAGGTTTCCCTCAGATATGATAATGTGTATTTATCAACAGATTCATGTGCAGGTGCAATGATCCATCATATGGAGTTGCAGAAGCTGCTATTTGTAGTTGTCCACTCTCTTGATAAAATATTCTAATATTTGAGCAAAGTTTAAAGTAGTAAAAAGTTTGGTTAAAGCTTTGTCAGTAAGCCACACTATTTGAACAAGGTATCAGTCCTTTTTTTCTGCATTTCATTAGTTATTTTTGCTTTTTATATGGAACTGTCTTCTGAGGACACATCACCAGAGCACTTCTGCTTGCTCTAGTTCATCAAATCACCAAATGTGTGGGTAATATTTGAGTAGTATTCTGACTACCATGAGCTTCAAGGCATGATGTGTACACTGTATGCTGTGTATACAGTGGGGGTGGGATTTGACTCCCCCGACTTTAAAAACAGTTTGGACATGTAAGCTTTGAGTGTCAGGGAGTCAGCTCAGCTGCAAATACCCACACTGAGGACATCTCAGGGCAAGCAGAAAGAAGCTTTTGCTGGCCTTGACCACCTGCACTGGACACTAGAATGACCTAAGTCTATATGGAACCACTTTTCCAGTTTAGCTTAAAATAAATGAACAGATACATTTTAGATATTGGGCTCTGCTCTGATATATTTCATCTGTAGTACTCTGAGGGATTCTTGCTTGATTTGATCATATTTGTGCTTTTAAGAATTTCTGCCTTGAATGCTTTCTTTTCCCTTGTCAGTTAAGCTATAGACCTTCAATGTTATTTCACTGCGGCTTTCTCTGAAACAGCTTTCTTAAAAGGATGTGGGCTTATGATCACATCACCCCATAACCTAGGGCTAATACACATACTCCTGTGCAGTAACTACACTTTCTCCCAGCATAAGTTCCCAGTAGTTTATTCCCTTCTCTTAAAGGATAAACATTTACTCTGGGGTAGGAGTGAACACATGCACTGCAGCTGACATACTGCAAACACACCCTGACTTTTTCCTGCAGTTGTTTGTCTTTATGGTCATGTTCCAGCATGGGTCTCCTCCACAGGCTGCAGGTGGATCTCTGTAGTCCTGAGAAGAGCTAAAGCCTTTCCTGCTCTGAGCCTTTGCCCTCATCTAGTGGCTAGTCCAGTGCACAGAGAGGTGAAATCACTACCTGCAGCCAGGGATCATATTCCTATCCAGCTAGGAATGGCTCTGGTTCACACTGTAAGTTAGAGCTGGTCACACTGCATGGGGTAGGGCTTTCCATTACTGTGGGCTATGCTAATGGCTGGGTTCAAGGTGAGCTGGATGTTTGCTGGCAGGGTGGGGAACTCTCACATTTTCTAGCAATTTGCCAGGATTAGCAGCTTTGGTACATCATCCATCCAAGCTCACCTAAGCACAGTGCTTCCCTTTGTTCATTGTGTGACTACAGAGTTCAGCTTCCCAAATATTTCTTCAGTAAAAAATCCACTTGGAAGTCCATCTTTTTATTTTTTAGACTCTTGTCACAAATAACTTTTAGGGTTGCTCTGTTAACCTTAAAAGTATGTTTAGTCCAGTTTATTAACCATACCTCTGAAAAACACACACTTGTCATTAAGAATAACATGGATATGGTTATTGAAAGTTAGGTTTTAATGATGCTGCATTGAAGTTCCTGTTTGTGTGAATTTTGAAAGTACATCACATCTGGTATTGAACAGAGCTGCTGATTATTTGATGCTGCAAGAACAGTAAAATTAACATTACCTGTTTGTCTTTGTAACAAATCTTGTATTGCTGTATGGAGACTGGCATTATTCAGTGTGCAGAAGCCATTCAGTGTAGAATAACAGACACTGCAGAAAGGACATTACACAGAGAACAGCATGCAGCTCCAGCTTGTACAACTTTTTGTTGTACAGCCCAAATAAAAGATGAGTGATTTGATTATCTGTCTCTTTAGGGTTAATTTAAATCTATTTTTACAGTGAGATTATGTATTGTTACCAAGGGCACATGTTTTGATATGTAATTACTGGTCATAATTAATAGCTGATGTTTAGCTCAGTAATTTTAAGAAATTAAAAGGCCACCTACTTACTATCACCATTTTTAAATCCGGTATTATTATAAAGTACACAATGTCTTTTTTATTTATTAAAGGCTCAAATTAATAATTAGGAACATTTTGTTAGGGCACAAATTGGCTAATAGTTTGTGAAAATATTTTTATATCTGTTGTGATGCCATTTATATGACAAATAAGAAAACTAATAAATGATGTTGAAAGAGCTGTAGTAAGTGAGAAAATGAAGCCTATTCAATCAATACAGTCTAAATTAAAAGACCTCTTGAAAGACCTAGTTTGGAATAAACAAGCATGAAAATTCACCTAAGGCTATAACTTTCTGTATTGAGAGTTAAGAAGCAGACCTTTTCATATGCCTTTAAAATATAACGATCTGATAAAATGGTTTCAAATTTTTAATTCATTAAATCGGTTTAATTTTCTTTTTTGTTGTTGTTATTTGGTAGAACTTCACCCTGAAAGAGCTTCATCTTCAAAGCCAGAAGAAAGTTTCTATGTTGACAGTTACAATCCCTTCAAGGATGAAGATGCCCCAGAGTACTTAAACCCATTTGATGAGCCAGATCACCCGCCTGAAGCACCTGGAATTGTAAGAGATTCTCCTCCGCAACCTGCAAAAAGGAAAAACATCAGGCCAGTGGATATGAGCAAATACCTCTATGCAGATACCTCTAAAGCTGAGGAGGAAGAGCTGGATGAGTAAGTATGATTCTCCATCTTTCAGCAGCTTTGCAGGCATTAGTAGTGGGATTCCTGGCTTAATCTTGAAGTGTATTGGGTTGAACCATGGTGATCCTTAATCACCTCCTTAGGACAGACTCATCCTTGGGCAGCTCAGCAGCAGGAAATACCATACCCCCAGGTCATGCTCTTCAGCTGAACATGATCAGTGAGGAACTTTCCTTTGCCTTATTGATAGCAAAAAACTTGATAGGGAACAAGTCTGTGAACCTTTCTGACACTTCTCCCCTGGCAATTCCAAATGAGCCAGAAATCAAAGGAGCAAGACCTTGGGGCTTCCTCTCCTTTTTGCCATTATTTTTACTACAAAAAAAAATAATTTTTGCCAATGATAACAGGGAGTTTGTTTTATCTTGATGCAGTCTGTAAAAAGGAAGAACATTTTGCAATCTGCATTGCACATTTTTGAGAATCTCATAAACGGAATATATATTGTAACGATAACACCATATGCACTTACTTAAGTTGTTTCTTTCAGCATGACCACACATAAAACTTTTATAAACTCACACTGACTGCCTTGTATTACAGTATAGAAACCATCAGGAAGGGAGAGCTTTTTGCAATTCCTTGGGAGGTTGGAAGGTGCATCCTTAATCCTTGTTTGTGGTCATTAGTCACCAACCACAACACTCATGAGACAGTTTATGGTGATTACATCTGAGCAATTTTACAGACAACAATTCTAATTAACATTTAATTTTACATTATTTAATGAGATTTATCATGGCATGACATTTGCATTGCTTCAATATTAACAGAGGTATGGTATCATCATCTTCCTGTTTCTCTCTAGATAGCTGTGGTCTAGGAAATGGAAGGATTCCCAGGCACTCTAATAGAAACATATGAAGGGCTCTGCAGTTTTTTCCTTTTAAAGCTCTGTAGCCATGGATTTAATGTTGATGTTTGGTCTGTGAAAAATAAAAGGAAAAAAAAAATAAAGGGCATTGGGAATGATGCCTCTGCCAGCTCCATTTGTCAGGACAGTGCCTGAACAAACAGCACTGGTTGCTGTGTCTTCAGAGCACAGTGTGATCCCACTGACAGCCACACCAGGCATTCCTGGTCATTCCCTGGTCACCAGAATCTGTAGGGAATAAAAATGTGTGTATTTTACACCCACCAAGATACAGGTATAGAGGGCAGCAAAGATTGAAAGGAGCAGAAAGAGAAAAAGCCACATGGATGAGCAAGTAAAGAATTTTCTCTGTTTTCTGTTTCTACTTCCATTTCCACCCTAAGCACATCTATGCCAAAGTGGCTTGTGGCAGGATTGTAACCCTTCCTTTTGCTGTTTACTTTAGCCCTTGGTTAACAACAGCCTCCTTCTTGGTTTAATTCCATTTGCTTCACTGTTTTTTTCCCCAAAGATAAAGATAAATCCATAGGTGGATTCTACTTGAACATAAAGCTGGTCTGTATTTTCATGATAAAGCAGTGTCCTATGGGAAGATGGAAGGGTAAAGAGTCAGTAAACCCTTTAAAATCTATTTTTTACATCTTTTACAATACTTTTTTATGTCCTCACCCCCAAGGTAATCTCCCTCTCCACATTTTCCTCTGAAGTTACAGGAGCAATACATCATACAAAAAGACCTGGAGATCATTTGTTGAGTGCATTGGGTAGAGGTGTGGCAAGGAGAACCCTTGAATCTTTATACTGAAGCACTCTGGAGGAATGAGTGTAATGATAAAAGTCCAGTCTAGAAACACAGGACATGTAATATTAGATCACCTCTGCAAACACTATTTTGCCTCATCTCATGTTCTTAATTTTCAAATTTTTAAGTAGAAAGCTTTTGCTAAGGCGTGGTCTGGTGAGCACCAAATGCAAAATTTTTGCAGGCAGTGCCAGTCGGTGATTTTTTGAGTGCCCTCAGTCATGAGGGTTTATGTCCAGGTGTGTATTGTTTTTACCTACTGTGAATATTGATGCATTTATTATCTACATAAGTGGGTAATCTTCTTCCAAGCCTACTGAAGTCTAGGTTTCTGTGTCAATTTGTGGCAGAGTTCCACAAGAAAACAAGATCTCTAATGTAATGTGTTTCTTCCATTGATTGTAAATAAATTCCCTTTCCAGTCCCATACTGTCTCTTCTGCTGGCTTATCAAAACAACAATCAGTAGTATTGCATTTACTTGCCATAAACATTTGTTGTCTTGTCTGTCTCTAGCATGTTCACCTTTCCTTGTCACTTGTCTGAGTGCTAACTTTTTCGATCCCTCTTCATACAGAAGTCTCTTCATCTCTCTAATCATTTTCACCGCCCGTCTCTGGACCCTGTTATTTCTTCTGCTATGTGTCTATTTTAAGATGTGTTGACTTGGCCTGAGCAGTGTATTCAAGACAAAGCTGAACAACTGAGTCATATAATGAGAATAGAAAACTTTGCATGTTATTTTCAACCTCTCTCATAACATCTTGTTTTTTGAGTTTTTAAAAATTCTCTTTCATTTTTGACTACCACTGGTCAAAGGCTGTCTCCAGGTGTCCTTTTGAACCTATAGGTGGAAGGCATGAAATGGAAGAATGAAAGGCATGAAATGGAAGGCTCCTGATTTATTGATTATCAGGAAATACAATGTATTTTTACCCCCATGTCTTAATGTTTAATTGAAGTTCACTTAATGTACTGCTTGGCATTTTCCCCTTAGCTTTTGTATGGAATGCAGTGCTGTGTCCTGAGAGCATGGACACACAGCAGTTAGCATCAGGACCCTTGTCCCACTCTGCCCTGGCAGATCCCTAGTTCTGAATCTGGACTCGGAGCTTGCACAAAGTGCCCCAAGAGCTGAACTCTGACTCCAGTTTTGTAACAGACTCTCACTGTAATAATGTAAAAGGTACTTGGCCTCAGTGCACCTCTGTGAAGGATTTACCTGGGGTTATTTGCTTCTTTGAAATGTATTTGACTAATGTTTGTGAAGAGAACTAATGCTTCATAACACACACAAAGCACAGTCACGAGCACAAGCATCGTGAGGCATTGCATGGCACAGAGGGACTTAGGTGAGCCAGCACATCTACTCTGCTGCAAAACTGTGCTCTCAAAACATACATCCTCTGGCTAAATTCTCATATGTAGATAAAGATAAGGAACACATTTTCCTTTTGTTAGTTTGGACATTTCACTGATAGTGGAAAATTCTGCTTTTGTCTTTTTGAATTTTATACATTAAAATCTACCTGTTAGTGAAGGATGGCACACCTTGTGAAGTTAATTGTTTGAAAATAGCACAGCTCACAACTGCTTAATGTATAATGCTTTCAACCTTAGTTCTTCTGATTGGCAATATTGCCTGACCTTTTAGTCCTGCCACACTGATGGCTTTGGGTTTCCTCCTCAGTAAAATGTTTATTTTATAAATTTCTTTTCAGCTAACTGGTAAGACTGATCAAAATAATTTTTAAATTGGTCAGAATAAAACTTGCTTTCCAATATCATTTGGCTCTGTGGCTTCTTATCTTGCTAATCATTGTATGGCGTAGAATTATGCTGTGTAATTGGCAAGGCTATCGAGTTGCCATCTGCTGAAGTTGCCTGTTGCACAAGAAGCCACAAGCCACCACATTGGCAGTGAGTTTAATGCCAGGTATCTTGTCAGGTCTGAATTCTTTAAATTTTGTGGAGGACAGCCTAGTGTCTCTTTAGACAAATCATTTTATGTGAAGCCATTAAATAACTTCACAGAACCAGTAAATATGAGGCTGACCTCAGAAAAAAGTGCTTTAATATTTTCTAGCTAAGGCTCTTTTCAACCAGACTTTTCAGATGTTTAATTTGTTGTAGAGCCATGTGGAAGCTGTTGGACCAACCTCTGCTACGTATATCAGATCCCCATGACTTCAGACTTGATAGTTCATTCAGAACAGAACCATTTTGGTTGTTTTTTTTCTGTATTAACATTATTTTTCAAAAATCTTGCTCAACTTTTGTAAGACCAATTAAGGGTAGTGCAGAGGAAGGTAGAAGGTAGCACATGTGCATGTCTGTTGTGTGCGTGTACCTGGGTCTGTTTCTGTGACCAAAATGTGAGGGTTTAGCCTGGCTTTCAAGCTAGTTCTTCTCTAGAGGAAAAGGTCCTTTTAGCACTTCCTTCCAGTGGGTACAGAGAACAGTTTTTCAGGATGACACCTGCAGTGCAGGCAGTTCTGGAGCTTAAAAATTCAAAAGATGTTTCTTCCAGACTGGTTTACTCTCATGGATAAGGTGCTGGGTTTTTTCTCACACCAAAATAATTTTAACACCTTACAAATACACCTTTCTAATTCAGAGGTAAATTCCTGCCAAACATGCTGTGCCTGTTGGCTTTTCCAAAGGCTGACTTGTGGAACTAAATAAAAACCTTGTGCTGTCCCATAGAATGCATTGTTCTTCAGCCTTTATCTCTTTTATCTTCATTTTCACCTCCCTTTGAACTCTCTGGTGTCTGAAGGCAGCTGAGCTGGGCTGTCAGCTAAATTAGAGCTCCTGACAGCTGGATGCATTCTCCACTCCAGCCTGAATGCCTCCTTTTCCTACTGCCTCCCATAGAAAACACCCTTCTGTTTCCATTTAACTTGTTCCTTTGGTTGCCTTTAGTTTTGATTGTGCTGGTGGCTTTGCACTTGATGGGCAGCAAAGTGAGAGCACCTGGAAGTTGCCTTCAGTCAACAAATGAGTTATTTTAGTGTTAGTCTTTCCTTTTGCTTCAAGAGTTGGGTATCTTTTTCTGTAAGGAACAGAAGCAGCAGATTGTTAGAAAGATCTGGAGCTTTTATGCCTGATTTTCACTTACTTGCTTTGGTAAACATTGCCTTTCAAAAGTAGATTTCTGTGGTGTGGGTTATTAATTGCTTGCTTTTTCTCGGTGAAAACAGGATTACTGTAAATTGCATTAAAATAAAGTTAAAAGTTTGTCTGTGAGACTGAAAGATGTTTTTATACTACAAAGGAAGGAGAGAAATTTGATGTTGTGTGGAAAGCAACTGGATGAATAGTTGGTTTTTACTGCTGTTGTAGTTCTTAAAAATAGTGTGTACTAGCTCCTGACTCTTATCCTGAGAGGGAATTTGTGAATGGATCTAGCCAGGTAGACTTTTATTTAATGCATTAGTGTTTCCATCCAGAGTTGAATTCTAAGGGACTTCAAGGGACTGAGGTTATTCGTTGTGGTTGGTTACACTGCATATAATAACTGTATGCAGATAGATTGTTGGGAATCATAGTTTGAGATATGTGATAAAATATCTTGCAGGGGAAAGAGGGACTAGAAAAGAATAAATTAATGTATCAATTTCATAACTAACTGTCCAGTTTTGGATTGCAAAATATGAAAACCAAATAGTGTTAATAATGAAATAATTCAGTGCAAAAAAGATTCCCTTAAGTATCCTTAGCAGGATACAAAGCTGCTGTAGAAGACGCCATTATTTGATATATTATTGATTGATTGATATCTGATGTATCAAGCTAACATAAAATTTGGCAGAATTTGGTTGTGGAGATATTTACTTAGGGTGGTAGAAATGCAGAGTTTGAACACAAACACCCAAGTTAAGGATAATTCTTTGGACTGCGTCTACTTGGTGGAGGATGTTTACTCTGTAACATTCTCAAATAAGGTTTCAAAATAGACAGGTGATGCCTGCTGGTGTCTGCAGAGAGATATATGCAAGTCAGATGTGGGTTTCTTAATCTGTTCTCTTACCTAAGGTGTTTTCTTAAAATGGTGTGGCACCTGTAAGCTAGAGAGTTTGAAATACCCTGGAGGCTGAATGTGTACCCATGGAGGCCAAACTTTCCAAAACTGGACAGCCAAGAGTGAGGCCTCTAAAGCCCTGTGGGAGCATGACTGTACCAATTGCCTGATTCTTAATTGTTCTAATCAAGCTGTCTTTGTCCTGTTCATTAGAGTGTTAAACACCCAGCAGCTTCGCTCACATTTTTTGGTTTTGATCTTATCATAAAATCAGATCACTCTTTGATAGATAGTGAAGTATAATTGGAAGAGTTAGCTTTATGTAGTTGATAAAACAACTGCAGTTTACAGGACTTTATAAAAATTATGGAAATTGTGACTGAATAATGCAGTTTTAGCTGTTGCAACTCACATTTCAATGGTATAAAAATGTAGTATTTAAAAGTGTATAAAGGTAAAACATTCTTATGTGGGATAATAAAAGCTTTTTAGTCATTGACTTTCCTAAGTAGGTCTTATTTTTGGTTTTATTTCCAAGGAGATAGCAAAGAAATGTGTTTCCCTTCTTTTAATTAGATCAAATCCATTTTATGAACCAAAATCAAGCCCTGCTTTAATTAAAGTTGCTCTGCAAGAACCAGAAAAGAAGATGAAAAGAAAGGCTCCTGAACCCCCAAACCTCTTGCCAAAGACAGAGATGGGCATGGGTGAGAACATGTCAGCAATTCCTGCATCAAGGGAGCTTTCTTCCTCTCCTAAGGTAAGCTTTTCATACCAAAATTTTGTCTTTGTTTCTGTGCATTGTAAACATCCTGTTTATTTCTGCAGGCATCTAAAAAGCTTTGCCAGTGCTTAGTAAGGTGTTGGCTTATCTCTGTTCACTTGGTTCATAGGGAGGGTGCAACAGTAGGAGCTGGTATTTATTCTGTAAGGATTTCATGACAACAGTAATAGTAACTGCAGTTTCAAAGAAAAGAGTTTTCTAGTAACCAGTGTTACAAGACAGCTGGATATACCATGGAGAAGGAAGAAAATCACCTTGAACAGTGCTTTGTCCCGGTCTGTTTTAATGCTCCTAAGCCTTGCCTCTGTTGAAGAGTCTGTCTCCACATTTCTGTCATAAATCTGGGTTTTAAAAGCTTAGTACTGTATATTTGTATTGGGATTTATGTATGTCCAATTCCAAAGCTATGTTGAAGTCATTAAAAAAAAAAAAAAGAGAGTCTACTTTAAATCAGGTTAGCTGTTTAGTAGGAATGTCCAGACTAAGGATACTTATATATGCACATCCATTTGTTTTTCAAGGGGAAAACAGTCAATTTCAGTGGAAGAGGTAATGTGAGGTGTGGATGTTTTATTACTACAAAAGCCAACTTCTGTCAGTGTGGATTTCAACTCCAGTGTTTCAACAGTTAGCAGCACTTGTGCTTTTTCTTTAAACAAAATAAACATTTAATAGTGTAAGTTAATGGACCTTTCTTAGAAATGAATGCCTTACATTGTTTTAAAGGTAGGAAGAAGAGGACAGAAAGTCTCCCTTCCAGCGTGTCTTGCCCAATGGATGCACATTATCATCTGGTTTGCCTTGAATCAGAGCTGCTGTACTTCATTTTCAGAATTGAGAGAAGCTACTTGTCATGCCTGTCATTTCATTGTGTAATTACTGAGCCAGATTGCTTACATGTCCTTGTCCACTCATGCTCTGATTTGTTGTAATTTTACCACTCACTCAGGCTAAAGAGTACGAGACCAGAAATCTAATCTCTGTGTGCTCACTGCAAAACAAAACAGTGGAGTGAGACTACAAGTACACTTCACAAGTTATTCTTCATATGCAAAACCACAAGCAGGGATATATGAAATCAAAGCAAGCAGTTTTATAATGCTCTGAAATGGGATTCAGTCCTGTTAGCTGGAGTTTCTGTATGAGATTCTGCATGAAATTGACACATTATTTGATTTCTGGTGGAGTCTGGCTCTTGGGTCAAAGCAAAATGGCCAAAGCAAAGCTTTCTGGTACTACCAAGGCTGTGAAGAGACATCTGTGGAGATTTTTATCAGATTGCTTGGTGGAAATTGTGTCCCCCTTGCTTATTGTTTGAGAGGTATGTTTTTACAAATATGCATCCAAGGAAATGTGTCTCTGTGCTTCATACCTGTCTTTGCTGTGCTGAAATAACATGTTACTACCGAGTTTGGTTGTTGCAGTTTTTGTCTACCCTAGATGAAGCTTTAGTGTCTGAAAGGTGGAATTGATTTAGAAAAGATTCAGGATCAAACTTGCTGAGAAGACTGTGCTGTTGTGGACAGTCTTGCTTTTCTGTGTGGTGTTACTTGGTGAATATTTTAGTGCCTGCCTGCTTGCAGCCCACCTTTCTGCCCCTGACCCTGAGGCACAGCTGAGATCAGCGGAGGTCCACGTGCTGAAACACTGATTTTCATTAGGGCTGGGAGAGAAGGCAGAGCTCAGTGCTCACATGCTCTTTTATAGGAAAGCTTTTATTAATTTTTTCAACAGGATTTTGGAGGATAGGAGACATTGTGGAAGGCTCCAAAGCAGATGTTATGTCCTGGTTCATGATATTACAGTGGAAAGTTTTGGTGAGTGGGTGTGTTAAAATATTGTACGGTCACTTGCAATGCAGAAAGCTTTCTGTGAGCATAGTCTTTTTTCTGTGCTTGAACTGTTTTGTACTCAGATCAAAAGCACTTTACTTGGAATGCTTCTTGAAATTTGGAAAAGTACTAGCATTTAAAAGAAAAGAAACCATTTTCTCACAGAACAGTGCAAAGTAGTGCCCAGGTGGGACTTGGAGTGTTGGCACAAATGACTTTGGCACAAATTACTTTCTCTATTATTGCTCAATAATAGAGAAAATGTTTACCAACTCTGGAAAAACTTCCATCCAAAGGTATAGGCACTATACAAACGTGAACTTAGTACATGGCCCTTATGTAGGGGAATAGTCCTATAGAGGTAAACTTAGGTAAAGGGAAGTTAAATCATGTCAGTGTTTTGTCCAAGTTTGCTGTGTGCAGAAAGTTTTGGGAGTTACACCAGAGGCTAAGTGGTTTCAGCAGGTTCAATTCCCTGTCTTGATTGTTGTCATAGGAAGTGCCTGTGGAGCAGAAATGCTAATCTTTAAACTACACAAACACAGCACTAATATTAGAACCTCAGAGTTTAAGGAAAAATATTCCAAAAGCTCCTCTGCAAATCTTTGACAGAGTATTTGTTGCTCATTTTTCCTTCACATGCTAGTAGCATTCATCACGTTGGCTGAATCCAAAAAAACACAAATGCTGTCATTGCCATCTGCACACCAACACGTTTATTGAGTGATGAACAGTCAGTCACCTGTAGTAGCAAACCCCTTCTAAGCCTCTTCAGTGTCTTCCTCTTGAGCAGGTCCTTTTGATACTTGGAGATCCCCTGTCAGCTGTATTGGTGAGGAAGGGTCAGTTATCTTAGATAAGACAGGGTTTAACACTCCATAAAGGTCCAGCTCTTCAGCCCATAGAATTAGCTCAGTATTTGCCATATCTGAGTTTGGAGGAAGTTTTGCTTTCAAATTTTTTTATCTATTCACACTCTCTAAAGGAATATCTTAATTCTCTCCTGTCTTGTGTGTCTCCTCCAAATTAATCTGAGTCATCAGAGAGAGCTTACAATGCAGAGTCTGAGATCTGGAGTTGCCCCACAGTTAATCATCTCAAATGACTTGAAAACTATGGTGTGCTAACTCTATTTAGGTGAGTCTGACAAAGTGCAAAGCTGTAATTAAGCTCTTCAGTCATCAAACTGCTACAGAGCTGTCAAGCCCAGCAGTGCTGAAGCCTTGTTGGGCTTGTTACTGTCGTACATCTGTTACTGCTTTTTGCATGGTTTGGATAATCAGGTTCTGCCTTTCACAGAGGTGATAGGGACTTCAAATTTCTCCCACTTGTTGACTTTGTGGAAAACAAATGTGGTCTCAGGCTCAAAATGTGGTATCAGACCAGAACATAGCATGCATATCAGTGCTCATCATTGTTTTATCTGATTGCAAAATATACATATGAACTTCAGCAGGGTGAAATCTCAGCCGAATTCAGATCTCTTCTCTCTTCTCTTCTCTTCTCTTCTCTTCTCTTCTCTTCTCTTCTCTTCTCTTCTCTTCTCTTCTCTTCTCTTCTCTTCTCTTCTCTTCTCTTCTCTTCTCTTCTCTTCTCTTCTCTTCTCTTCTCTTCTCTTCTCTTCTCTTCTCTTCTCGTGTTGTGTTGAATTTATTTGAAAGAAGATCAGTCCAAGAGCTGGTGCCTGTATCTTATAGTAGAGGAGCTAAAGCAACCTGTCTCTGCACAATCAAGGATTTTATTGTCTTTGTGAAAATGAGGGGGCAGGAATGCTACTGAATTTATGTAGGAAGTAAAACATTATTTACCAGAGAGGAGGAAACAGGTAAGCATCCTCAACCATAGAGTTCTTTTTAAATGTTAGAAGAAAATACTTCTTGCGCTGGATTGACATTTACTCATTGACTCCTTTGAAGGATAGCATATGCCCTTCACTTTCAGGAAACAATTCTGAGAGAGGCTTTTCTTGGGATTTGGTGTATTCAGTTTATTGCCAGACTTTAGCCAAACTCATGTTGATGCCTCAGGAATCCATCAGGTTTCTGCCATTACCATTAACCTACTGAAAGTAAACAGGTATGTTGTATTTGGTGAATCCATCTTGGTCTCAAATCCTTTCTCCCGTCTTCAGGGTCTGGAAGCCTGTGTTGGTTAAACACGTTCCTTACAGAGTAACAGCTGCAGGCTGACAAGCTGCCAGCCTGGGATTCGGGAGCTCTCAGAGCTCCATCTCACAGCTGCCTGCCCAGAATCTCCCAGTAAATGAGACTCCTGCACTCCATCCTGGGGATAAATCTTTCTCTGGCAATCCATGATTAAATGAACAGACATAAAATTGATATCAGAACACAAGATGCTTTTTGAAGTTTACCTTGAATGGATTTTTAGTTATGCCTTGCAACTGATGAAAGTGTATGGGACCAGGAGAGGATGATAAATCAGCTTAAGGCTATCATTATTGTATACACCATTCTTGTTTTATGAAGGTCATGGTGTTGCTGGTAGTCACGAAAACAGAGGAATTGGTTTTGGTGCTTTTAGACAAGAACTTGTGATGGCCTTTTAAGTCAGTGGAAGAGGAGAATACACATTCACATAGCAGTCCAAAGCCAATAGTAACATCTCTGTTTGTCACCATCATTGTTAAAGCTCTCTCTGTCTCTCATTTTAAAACTAAAATTAATTGTTTTGCATGCCAAGTAATAATCTGCTCTCTCATGCCAGACAAGCTAGTTGTTTTAAGCTCTAATGAAATATTTACAGAAAATACAGAATCATTTACTGCATGATATGTAGTAACCCATCTCAATCCAGTATCCCTGGTAACCTGCTGTGTATCTGCAATGCTTCAGGATGTTCAGGCTGTCCAGAAAGATTTCTGCCTGATAGACAGTTTGTCCTTCAAGCAGCAAAGGAGGTAGAAATTACTTCCTTATGAAAGAAGAGAAATTCTGAGATACTTCTCAAGGGAACAAGAAGGAACCTGTAATTTTTTTTCTCCTTCTTATTTATTCTAAGCCAGAATCAATGCTTAGAGGACAAAACAGGTAGGTTTAGTGGAATGGGGGAATTGACAGTTTCCCCCACAGCTCCCAAGATATCAGAGATCCTAAAGTCTCCAGTTGCTTGTTTTCTCCACTTGTATTTACCTCAAGATTATCAGTTATGTGACCAAACAGCAGGAAGACTTCATCCTAAAACACAGGCACAGTAATGCAGCTGAGTGGAGGAAGGACAGTAAATTCCACATGGGAGATGAAGATCTCTCATTGTCTCTTGGTATCAAAAGTATCTCCAGTTGTCCATTCACATAAGAACTTCCCAGCTCTCTGGAACATCTTCTTCAATAATTTTGCTCCTTTTCAGCTTCACATTTGCTGCAAAGGAATTGTACAGCTCCTTCTCATGAGATCTTTGTCACTCCCTATGTAGACAGATGGTTCACGCTCAAGGAAGGCCTGGAAGGTTGGAAGGTACTGGATAGAATTGGAGGATGTCTACTGTAATGAACTTAAGCAAAAAAAAAAAAAAACACTCTAAGAAAATCTGCCATTATATGCAGCTCAAAGACATTTATTGTTTTAATAGGAAGAAAAACGAGCTGCACACATAATACGAACAGAGAGATAGTGAGATAATCATATGGAAGCACAGACAAGTCATTAAACTTACTGCTTTTCAAGTTTTAAAGAGTAAAAGAGGCCCCATTTTTTAATCCAATACTTAAGCAATTTGTTATTATTGTTTTCATGAGTTTTAAATGGTGTTTGTGAACTTGACTATGTTGCCCTCATATTTTTCCCATGACTGGTGCCCAACAGGAACACACTCTTGGACATCAAGACTATAGAGGAAACCAAGCCCTTCCATGTTCTGTGTGTAGAAGCCTTTGCCTTTCTGACTGAGGTATCTTGTGCCCATGCTGTCAAAAAATTTAGGTGCTTCTCTATAGTCACATTATCTCTAAGATAGATGCTTTCTTCAGAATTTGAGAGTTAAAACCCTCAACAATTTGCCCAAATTTTCTGTAGCAGTTTTGCCCAGGACTGGAGGCAGAGCTGAGCTGCTTCCATCTTCTGCCCCTTCTCTCTTTGTCCCAGAAGCTGGAGTATTACCTGGATGGAATGGATGGATCCTCACGTGGTGGCTCATGCCACACTGTATGTTCTGCTCTGCAGGGAGCCAGTCCAGGCTGTGTGCTGAGCCAAGGCCAGCAGAAGGCACTGCTTTCTGTGAATATTGAGTGCTGTCCAGGAGCAGGGAATGGGATCCTTCCCTCTGTCATGAATTCCTTATGTATGGTGCTAAGCTGATCTCTTGAACCAGATTTTGGACTGTGGTGGTTTGTTTGTTGTTGTTTTGGTTTTTTTTTCTCAAGTTCATAGCTGCATCCAACCCAGATAAATTAGCAGAGCTGTTGGCCTGACTGTAGTGCCATGTACCTGACAGGGTGCTGTTTCATGTCACATGAACTATTCTAAAGCAAACAGTTCTCTGTATGGTCAGGTCTTAGGTGACTCACACTGAGGACTCAAAAGCATTAGCTTACAGTAATCTGGAGGTGGATTTCTTGTGGACCTCTGATTTTATTCAAATATATATATATATATATATACTATTATGCAAAGGGTATTAATAAAAATGTATTTGTAACCATAATGTTTGAACACTTGATTTGGCAACTTTAAGTGCTGCTACTGATGTGTTTGACTGCTTCTTCTTTTGGTCCTTATTAGTAGTGGGGATGCAGAGAACAGGTCTCCAGAACTGTCCTGGAAAAATATTTTTCATTGCTAATGAATATACATAATGTTGAGGTTGATAAATGCTTGACTGCTTCTATCATTTTCATAATTACTCTTTAAGGTATTTGTGCATTATTGGTGCAATGTAGCTCCTACTGAAATGGATGGAAACTTTGTCAGTGCCTGCAGCAGTTCTGGGTTGCACCAGTTACCACTTCTGTAAAATGTCTGTGCAAGTAAGGTTTGGTAACTGCACCAGCATTGTGACATTCCAGGCCTCACTTTTCATATTTTAAATTTAAACTTACATTTACAAATTATACATCTCAGATTTGTTGTCATAGCATACTACTTCAGTAGTTGTGGAAAAGATGCATTGAGATTTCTGGAGTGCTGCAGTTCCTAAATATCAGCACTTCTATGGCAGTGTTTGGTTTCCCTCCCAGAGGACAAGGGAATTAGGCACAGCCACTGGCTGGACAGCCTGAGCAGTCCTGGCCTGCCCAACCAGCTGAATGACAGCTCTGGTGAGATCTAGGCCAGCTTCTGAGAGATGTCATCTGAAAATCCTTATCTCCAGTGAGGACCTTTTATTTTATTCTATTTCCTGTGAGTTATTTGCCTTCACTTCACAGAAGGGAGCTGTGGGGAGGCAGGCAGATGGCACAAGGCCATGGGCTCCTGATGTAGGTGCTGGAGGAGCACCTTCCTGTGGTTTGTCACCTGCAGGTCTTTGATTCTCATGCTGGGCTTCACAGACCCATGTTTAGTTCAAGCATTGCTCTTTAGAAGGTAGAAGAAAGAAGGAACACTTCTTCTCTCCTAAGACCTTTTTCAACCATCATTAAAAAAAAAAATCCTCAAAATCTTTGCAATAAAAAACTGAACAAATCTATCCCTCTTCTGTACAGTTTTGATACCTTATTATCAGGTTCCTTAACAAGAGCCACACAGGCAGAGTACAGGACAGCTTTTCAAATAAAAACTTAATTCTTTCCAATGTTCCTTTACACCTAACAAGGACCTCAATGCAATTTGTAGAAGTTGACGTTGTAGAATTTAACTTTTAGCTGTTACCTGGAGCTGGGGCTGGTTTAGATAAAGTCCGCTCCAGCATCCATGGCCCATCCATGGCCCCTGGTGCAGCACTCAGTGAAAGGAGCACATTAACAATGTGCCTGGTTCTCTGCTTGCCTGAGGGATGGGTTTGGTTCATCATGGTTGGCAAGCACCTCAAATTGGAAATTAGTGTGCATGAATAAATATTCCTTTGCTTCTGTCATGATGAGTTATGGACATATTACAAAAATAATTATCTTCCCTTCATAAATCAGTCTGATAGTTAACTTTGGTTTGCTTACTAATTCACTGTTCCTGCTAAATGTTCTTTGGTTTGGGTCAGATACTTAAGCATAGGAATAAATCACAGCTCTAAGCCAGAATGCTTTTTGTTGCTGGGAAAGAAAAATAAGTCTAAAACCAAAATAGATGGCATTTGTAAGTAAATCAGCAGTGCAGTGATGGCCCTAAAATGAGGTGTTTGTATTCGCTGTTCTACCCTGCTTTGTAGGAGTATTTTTAGATAGAATTTTGCCTAATTTATTTAAAATTGTGATCATCATTAGTTTTATGTGGGCAGGTTAGTGAAATAGATTTGTGAAGCTAGATATACTCAGAGGTGAAATCCAGGAGAGAAAGAGAATCCACGGGTGCCAGAAGCCAAGCCTTAGGGCATGTGAAACACTCAGATATTGTGTGTGTATGTGGCACTCATACCCACCAGCAAATACAAGTGAAGCACAAACCTTTTTAAAAGGAGAGCAAATCAAGCCAGTTAGAAGGAAAATGCTGTATTCCTGAGTTGCAAGGAGAAATATGTTGCCAATTCATACTGCAACAGAGCTCTGGTGACAAGGGGCTGCATAATAAAGCAAGTCCTTGTGCGATAGTGCCGGCACACTAGCTGCATGTTCTACAAGAGCATTTTTTAGCCATGTTCAACAGTGTGCCTGCTATCGCTCCTCCATTTGTTGAATTCAGGATGACCTTTGCATGAATAAAGTCAAATAGGATTAAGGCAGGAATTTTCAACAATGGGAAAGAGCAACAGATGTAGCCGACTTTGAACGTGGGAGGATTGTTGATGCACGGTTGCCTAAAGGGAGTGTCTGTGGTGACAAAAAAAGGGGGGAGAAAAACCCAACAATTTCCTAAAATATTAACTGCATAAAAGAAAAGAAAATAAATAGAAAACAATCCAAAGGAACTGAGTGATTCTGGTTTTTATTGGCATCAAGCTGAAGGCAGGGTTTTTTGATTCACTGCCTCCTTTTAAATCTATTTCTCTATTCTTTCAGCAGCAGAACTCTGTTCTCTGCAACTGTCACTATATGAGCTGTCTGAGGGGTTTGTGGCATGTACCATATTTTTTGATTCACATTTTTTCTGAATTGTTTTAAGGAAAACAAAAATTGAGTATATAGGAAAAAAAAGATGTTATTTTGCTGGAGAATGAGCCATTTGAATACAAAATCCAGATCCTGCTAATATTTTATGGTTTGATTTGTCCTGTGCAGAAGCGTGTAGATGGATCTCAAGTTAATATAGTGCAGGCAGTCTGTACAGAGACTGTTAATAAAGGGGGAAAAAGGTTAAAAATATATTTAAAGCAAGAACCCTTTCTGATGCAACTTAAGTAGTTTTATGTGTAATTAGATATACCAAATTTGTTTTTATCACAATAAAAAGAGGACATATTTTACTTAGTTTCATTATTGACAAGAGCTGTTTTGCAATTTAGCAGATAATTGTGTTAACTCCTGAATGATACTTCATAGTTTGTACTAATAAGTAATGCACAGAATTTAGATACCGTTCGTATGTCTAATTCAGACAAATCAGCTTTGAAAGGCATGTGTAGGAAAAGCTTTTAAAGTGTGAATGAAATCATGTGCTCTAGCTCAATGAAAGGGATTTAAAGGAGCCAGCTAGAAACTAAAGCCATTAAGGAAATCACCTTTTAAATGTTACAGAAAATATTGGTGAGCTTAATATATTAGCTCAGCTTGAATATTTAAAAGCTTGATTAAACACTCACTGATTAAATGCTTACACCACTTTAAAGAGAGCTATGGTGTTGCGAGGGCAGTCTCTCACAAGGGAAAAATCATTTGGATTCAGAGGATGTAGCATGGTGAAACATCTTCTAATACATCTTATCCTGCCTCTCCCCATATTCCTTTAGAGCAGAGCTTGCTGGAGTGAGCTCTGAGTTCCCACTCACAGATGCTGTGCCATGGGATACTCAGTAGTTGTAACATGTCTACCATCCTCAAAATAAGGAGTATTTCAACAGACACAAACAAACAAGCAAACACCCCTTCCCCCCAAACACAAATAAAACCAAAACAGAATAATTACCCCAACCCTGCCCCTCCCGCCCCACCCCCCATAGTTACCTGGGGTGGAATATCTTGAAGAACACAGCTCTCCAGGTACTGGAAGCTTCATTACTGATTTTTTTTTACCTTGGTTGTAAAGGTAAAATTAAACATCCTTGTGATGTTTAATTTTGAGACTAGGAGCAACTTCATATGCATGCCTGGCATCTTTAGCACCAAGAGCACATCACTGTTGCTGGCATGGATTAAAGCCCACTGTGGCTGTAGAAATTCACCTTTATTTCCCTGTGGGCTCAGTGTGGGGACCAACATTAAGCTCACAGATGTGTACACAAGTGCTCAAATTGTGCCTGCACAGCTGGGGGAGAGGTTGTCACCGGCATGCAGCAGAACCAGAGAAATACATTTTGAAAGAACTTCTGGATGCTGACTATTACATGGCTGGATTTTTGTAAGCATTCTTGAGACTTAATGCAGAGTTCACTGAAGGCATGGAGCAGTTGAGGTCATTTAGTTGCCCCTCAGTTATGTTCCAGAGCAGTGAAATCTTTGCACCCAAGATTCCACGAACGGGAACTGGGGCAGGTTAGAGTTGTTTCTAGCCCCTTTGTTGTCTTTTGTGTGTTGGAAGGGCGAGCCACAAGAAAGAGTACAGTCTCCTTTTCTTTGGTAGGCCAGCTAAAATCTTCATTCTCCCTCCCTTCATCAACACCTTTAAGACAAGGAACTGTAATCTTAAAGCCTTGCAGGGGTCATGTTTCTTGTCTTGCTTCAATGCAAATATATCCTTAGAATCTGACTCAGCTAAACAACCTTTAAATTATCCTAAAATGTTATACCACCATAAATAATTATAAATAAAAGGAGTATTCTATTTTTGTATTCTTTCTGGTTTTTTTCCAATTATCTGCCTTGTGTTTTATGCTTCTGGAACATAATGAAAGTAATTTTTACTTAAAAAAACATATAGTCAGAATGTGTTTCTGTTACTTCAAGTAAGCTTGGGGTGTTTTTTATATATTGAGAGAGTGTATATTTTCTTTCTGTATGCGTATATAGATACATACAAAGGTATATATGTCATATGTATACCTTTATAACAATATATGAATATTGTATACATATATACCTTTATATATAACAAATATATGTTTATTATCTACATTCAGCCTTTCTAGAAAGTGAATTCAGACACCAATTCAATACAGATGGCTTAACAGATCATAATTCAAGTGTTTTATTCTAGAATCTGCTTCATAACTCAACCATATTCTGTAACACCATGAGCCCTTTCCTTAACATTGCTGGAGTGCTCTTAGGAACTCTGTGAAAAGCTTTGTTTTTATTACTGTAAAGCAATGCTGCAGAATTGATGCTTTTCTGAGGTGCTCTCCTGGCCCTCTGTGCTATTGGTAAGTCATCTATCATGGTTGTCGTTGGCAGCAGTGAGTCAGTAACATAATGGGATTCAATCTTTTATTGAGACATGGCTGTGTAGATCAATCAATGGGCTTACATATAAAAAAACATGGCAAACCAAATATTGTTCAATACTCAGCGTGGTTATAACTGTAACCACAACTTTTCCACTCTACCTAAAATGCTAATGGAAGATTACCACTTGGATTAAAAAAGAAAGAAAAAAGACTAAGAAGAAAAATTGCTTTTGAGGGGTTTTCAAGGAAGGAGTTTTCTCTGCAAAAGCATTTAACTATTTTTACATTTCTTTATAGCAACAAGATTAGACTTTTTTATAAAAGATGTTTGGGGCTTTGCCTGCTAGAATTAGGACTTTTAGGACACTATCCTTTCTTGTGTTTACATACTTACCTTTGTTTTCAAATGTAGGACCAGAATGTGGCATAGGTGTGAGTAATAGGAAATAGTAGAAGATAATTCCAGCGAGAGCCTCCTCATTTTTGAAATGTTCTTCCATTGCTGGTCTCCTTGGGTGCATAAATGGTTGATTTAAAATCACAACCTGTCTTTTTTTGCAAGCATTTAAAGAATCATAGAACCCATACAACACACGGGACATTACAAGGTTTGCTTCAGAGCAGTTTCTTCTCTTTTGGAATAGTGTTTCCTTCCTTTTTTGGAGGAAACCAGTACTGTGACTAGTCCCCAGACAAATGTAATGTATTGCTCTGGATTTTGGGTCTTGCATGGGTTTCTGTGTTTTGGGGTTTTTTGAGCACAGATGAAGTGTAATTGGTCCTTTTTCACCTCAGTCTCACTTTCTGTGACAGTTGCTCTGCCAGAATTTCATGCCCAGTACAGAATAAAAAGAATAAAGAAAGCAAGATCATGCAGTGGGCCTATTTTCTGACCAGATTTTAGCAATTTCACATCCTTAAACTCTTTAATATTGTCCTTGCTTCTGGCCCTGCATGACTAATGGACTCTGTGTGGATCCTCAAACAGGTGATCTGAATGACACTGGAAAATGCATATCTGCTTGGAGCTATTTGAGAAATAGAGTCACATTAAAAATAAAAAGTTTAAAATGGGTTATTTTCATATTTATTGAGCAAAAAGAGAGTAAGAGAGATCAGATCCTACTATAGTCTCGTTTTGTCCTTCTCATCTTAAAGGATTCTTCTAGAAACTGGTGATGAGTATGGCTGTCAGTTGTAGGTTTAGAGTCCATAAGAATTGACCTCTTTTTGTAGTTAAGTTAGTTACAAATATGTTTCTTCTGTCTGACTTAGGACATAAAATACCTCTGTAGTGTTCCATAACGTAGGGACAGAGATAGCATTCCTTAGTCTGCTTGGAGCTTCTTAGTTTGACTTCTGCTCTGAAGAATCTTCTAAACAGCCAGGCTCTACCAGCTGCAAAAGAGGTTTTGGGAGACCAGTGAGACCCACCTTGCCTACCTAAACTCCTCTTCTGAGAGTCCAGTGCCCTCCCCTTCCTGCTTCCTCCCAGCCACTCCCAGACTTGAAGAAGGGATTGTTGAGTACCAGCACCTAACACTGCCAAGGTTTTATGAACAGGAGAAAATAAAAATCGTTGCTAAATGACTTTTTGGTATTTACATGTGGTAAAGAAAAAAACAACTGTGAATGTAACTCATTGAGAAGCTAAACTATGACTAAAGCAGTGTGCACACTATGTATTTATCAACTTGTCATTCTGCCACTAGAGCTTCAGCGCTTCTGTTTGAGTGCTCTGTAAGTTTTATTGTAACTGTAGGAAAAACTGCTCTTTGAACTCCCCTCCTGTACAGCTTTAAAGGTAAGGTAGTTGTTAATCAAATGATGTTGCTGTGCTTGTTTCCCAGTCATGTCTTGGCTGATGCTTCTGCTGCTGAGTGTTGCCTAGAAGTGTGAAAACCTTGTGTTTTTAAGATGATGGATTCTGCACCTTTGAATAATTTTTAAAAGCTCATGTAGCTTGGAACTAACACTCAGTATTGGAACAAACTTTGTAGATGCCACTGGAAGCTTATTTAGAGCAGTTGGCTTTTATAAATTTACCCAAATTTGGAAATTCCAGCTAGTTTGCTGTGTTACCAGAGCTTTCCCTTTACATTAACTTTCTCTTCCCTTTATTCTCCCCATTTCAAAGACTGTCATAATCATTTAATCTCTCGTTATGCAATTAGATATGTTGCTACACATTTATTAGCAAACTTACTGTCAGACTAGTAGTAATGCTCTAATTTACACTTCCCAAAGCATGGAAATTCCTGTGCAGGAATGAAGGCTCCCTTCTTTTCCCTCCTCCACCTATCCCGAGGTGCTTGTGCAGTGAAAAGTATTGCAGGAGACTTGAGATGTGTGAGTGATAAGTGCTCTGCATGTTGTAACAGCTGGACATGATCAGACATGTTAAAGATGATGTATGAGGCTCGAGTGTGAGTTTTCTGCATTTGTGCTGGCTGAAGATTTATCCTGTGTAGCTCCTTTGGGCTTCTCTGATAAATCTCATCTCATCCCCCCGTGCAAGAAAGAGCAGTTGGTACCTTCCTCCAGTGCTCCTTCTAATAACTGACTGAAAGACTGAAGTCTTGTGGTGCAGTCCTCCTGTCCAGGTGTTCCCTAGTTCTGCCTGCAGATGGGTGTTTGGAATCACAAGCAGCTCACACCCAGCACATTAATCATCGCATCATCTGGGGACCAATAGAGAAACTGACAGTAATGTTTAATTTTCTTTAACACACTGTGTGAACTAAGTCCAAAAGGCACTTGAAATGTAACACTTTCTTCCATTTGTGGAAGCTCAAAGGCATAACTCTGCTTGAGGATTTTAATCCAGTGGACATGAATGTATTGGGGATCCAGTGATGTCATCTGCCTGTCACTGGGAGTTAATGCTAGTTAATGCATGGGTTAATGATTGGAACAGTGTTGAAAGACCAGGGAGTCATGAATCCATATCTCTGATACTGCCTTGGAAATACAGACTCCAATCAGAAATGCCTGTGGAGTTGTCTGTTCAGGAAAACCCATCAGGCCATTATCTGGGTCCCGTGCTCCTGAGAATTGTGCACAGTACAGGTGTAATAGTGCATGCTAACAACCCTGTCTGGTTCTTCACATACCCTGTTGTGGCAGTACCCTTCTTTTCTCTCTTAGCTCGGAATACTCCGTGTATGTATGAGCTGCAAAATTTGTTCCTCAAAGTCAAAATCAGCATTTTGTCTCAAATCTTTTAATATTACAGTATTTGCTGTGTAACCTTTTGCTCAAAGTGTTTATTTTTTATTTAAATCACAAAATATTTTTTGTTTAGGGAATTTAAACCAAGGAAAATGAAAGAGCTGCTGAACAAATTCAGTAGTTCCAAATATCAAGCTAATTTTTAAAATGTTAACATAAGTACTATATTGAATTAATGAAAAAAGCTATCTCTGTGGACAGTGTACTAATACTTAATTCAAAATTTTATGGAGTAGATCCTAGGGATCATTTAGGAGTTTTACATGTGTTTAAAAAAATGAAACCCAGAAGATCTGACTGCTGTGCATTTGCTGTAACGCCCCTGGAACGTGGCTAACGCCCAATTACTGCATGCTTAGACTTGGATGGGAATTACAATTGAGCTGTAAAATATTTTGACAGTTTCCAACTGTTGTGTGGTTATTAGCTAGGCATCATAAGAGAATGAAATTCAGTGATTTGATTAGGTTTGTATCATGATCTGCTTTAACTAGGACTTTCAACATAAACATGTAATGTGAAGTGTTAATCATTGGCAGTATTTAATTATTACCAGCTTTTCTTGAGTTCTGCAGGAGAGAATTCTTCTCTACCAAAGATTTTGATTTCTTAAATGAGACTTGCCATACCTTTATGCTTCAGCTTTTCATTTACAAGCTTTTACTTGTTGAGTGCTAAAAGCATAACCACACCAAATTTAATTTGTCGCATGAAAATTATGTGTGTATTTTTCAAGAGGATAGATTTGACAGTGTTGAAGCTAGAAAAGCTTGTGTTAATTACATATTATAAAACAAAAAGGATACTTTCATTTAACATGTATTTCTCCTTTTAGCTGAACAAGTCCTAGCAATTAGCAAATTTGAATAATGTAGGCATTCCTGGAAAAATATATGTTAAGCCAAGTGGCACTTGAATTGCTGTTACTTTTACGTGTATTTTTATTTTGAAATGAAACTAATAAAGCAAAAATATTCAAACTGCATGCAAATTAAGCTCCAGATTGTGCCAGTCTTGTTATGTTCATTAAGCCATTGAATCCTTGAGTAGTGGCTGTTATTCCATGGGGACTATTCACAGAATAAGGTACTATTCAGAGAGGTAAAGATAACAATCTGCCTTCACACTGCTTAAATAGTGCTCATTCTGTTGGGCAACTAAAGCAAGAATATTCAAGCCTGTCATTCCTTAATTTTTCTCTTGCTTTATTTAGTAATGCTTTTTTGTTTTCTGTGTTGCTTATGAGTGGTGCTTGAGAGTGAAGCATTCTGTTTCTGGTAGAGAAGGCTTTTTCAAGTGTTGTCATCCTGTTTTTTCTTTAAAAAACCCTCTAAGGTAATCTTTGTCTCTCAGTTCAGTCTGTGACATCTCTGCTGTGGCTGAGAGCTGATTTGGTTAGCAGTGTTGCTTGCATGTTGCTGTTTGCTAAATGCCTCATTTCACCCAGCTGTAATTGGTGGAGTTTTTCTGACTCTTGTCCTGGGTTTGACCTGAACTCTCACCTTGCAGATGACAAAACCTTTGTAATGGTATCCTAGATTTTAAAGTGGCTTTGTGACTCTGGAAATGTGCTGACTGGGAGAGAGCCTTCCTCTCTGGCAGTCCTCACGAGGAGCAGTTGGAGTGGTGGGCTTGTAGTCAGTAGCCAGTCTCCTAAACATCTGAGACAGTTGTAAACTGTACAACTGTAGAGTTTTTCATTTGGAGACTTGTTAGTGGTTATTGAACTTCCTGTGTATTCAGATAACTGTGTGCCAGGAAAAAAAGCAAAATATGCTGTGCTTTGCAAGGTGATCTGATTAACCTTGGGGAATTGGTGCATGAGTTGCTTATGGAACTAATAATATCAGGCCTTCCATGGAAGGATTAATTTTTAGAATGGGAAATGGGGTTTTTTGGTGGGTGATTGAACTGAGAGGCCAGTGTGAAGTGTTGCTTGGTGGGAATTAGGGGTTTTCCAGCTCCTTCCCATGCAGCCAGAGCATGGAAGGAAGCTCTGCCAGGCTCCTGCTCCCTGCTGGCAGCAGCCCATGTGAGCTGTAGGCTCTGGAGGTAAGAGACACAGATAATGTTGGTCTGAAGCACATCTGAAAGATCACTTGGTCTTTCTACTTGCACAAATGCTAAGTTCTCCTTTACAAAATGAAAGATTTCTGCAACCTGTTGTTAAACAGTAATGAAGCATCCATGGCCTTCCCAGGCAGTCTTGAGTGCTTCATTTTCATTATACTGCATTAAAGAATGCTCCTCCTGATGCCTGACCTCTAGCAACTAAAGCCTGTAACTTTGTTTTGGTAAACATTGGTCTGGGGGTCCAAGGGTTTGCTTTCTTCTTAGGAATTTTACGTGCTTGATGATTTACCATGTTACTTTCCTCTATTGTTTGTTCATACTATAAATGACCTAAATGTGTTTTAGCTTTCTTCATGCTTCTTTTTTCCCCCTGTGCAATTTTCTTTGGGCTCATCTTCCTTACACTCTGCAGCAGGGAAAACTGAATGTAAAATTTTTGATGTGGTTTTGTTGATGCTAAGTGGAGTGAGAGAGGCAGTCTTGATCTTGCAAGCTTTATTCCTGTCTGTACATCTCAGTACAATGTTTGTCTTTTTCACAACAGCCTGATGTTGTTGACTTTATGTTCAGCTTGAATAGACTGTTTTCCCCATATCCTTTTGTGAAGAGCTGTTACCTAACCAGTTCTTCCTTATCCTGCATTTATGTAAATGATTACTCCTTCCTATGTTTCACTTGCAGCTATTGAATTTCATACTGCTTTTTTCAGAACTTGACTGCTTTTTATGTGATTGGAGTTCTTCTAGTGCATTCAATGTCCATTGGATGTCCATCCCAGCTTCTTGTCCAGTGCATTGTTCACCTTCCTAATTCAGACTTGCACTGAACCTAAGAAATACTCTTGCAGAACCCCTTTCAATGCATATTTCCAAGAATCACCTAAAACTAGTCTTGGATATAGTTTTCCAGCCTGTTTTGCACCTATATGAGTCTCATTAAGGCTCTGTTTTCCATGCTTCCTTATGAGAGCATCTTGAAAGACAATTAAAAGCTCAGCTACATCTGTAATCTGTTATATGATGCTTCTCTACTCCCTGCTTCCCTCTTGTAGAAGGAACTTGGAGTGCTACTCATGATTTGTTGATGACAAATTAATGTTTGTTGCTTGTCTTCTTTTAACTTTCATATGCTAAGAAGGGCCTTAATTGTTTGTTCCATCTCTTTTTCATTTGCTTGTCTGCATTCTTGCTATTTGTCCTTTTTCTTATGCTTTTAAAGGCTAGAAGGAAATGTAGTCTTTTCCTACACTTCTAATATTCTCCCCTATGTTCAAGTCTCAAAACTGACTATTCCTTTCAGATGTTGTTTCACATTGGTTCTTCCAGGACCTTAGGATTACATTAAATGTGTTCAGCTAATCTGAAAGCTTCTGGTTTATCTAAGCTGTTTCCACATGGGGCTGAAATCTGACCTTTCTGTGCCTGTATGAGTAATGCAAGTCTCCAACTTCCATCTGATTTGTAGAATAAAGACAGATGTAGAAAAAAAAGTACTGAGCATTTCAGATGTCTCCCCATCATCTATGGACAGCTTCTCCTTACCACTGAGGAGGGAAGCAATACGTTTGTTAATCTCCATCTCGTGATTGTTTACATAGAGTCAGCTGCTGATGCAGTAGTTTATCAAGGCAAAAACTTATTTCCATTAAATTCTCGCTTATCTCTTGCTGTCCTCAGGAGCTTTAAGAATATCCATCTTTATGCCTGGTGCCAACTCATGGGTACCAGCAGCTCATGGGCACCAGCACCTCATGCAGGATTGTAAAATATACTTATTTTATTTCCACTGTCAGCCAGGTGGAGTATTATGGCCTTCAGGGGTACTGTGACATCAGTACCAGGCTTAAAAATACTGAGTGCTCTAAGCATACCCAAACAGAGATTGTTTTCCTTTGTTGCTGCAATACCTGGACAAATCTGGCATCTGTGTTCTGTTCTCAAGTATTTCAAACAAAGATTTCTCATAGGTAAAGGCTAATGCTTCCATAAATCTGCCTATGGTTGGGCAGTAATATAAATGATGCAGTAGATTTACAAAATAGGTAACTATAAAGTTTTGAGCAATGTCACCTTTAATGAGCCAACATCAGAAGGTTGCCTGAAAAAACCGTGTCTGTTGAAATGTTCAGAAGAGTGGGATAATGACTTGTGTTTATTTAATGGCTCTGTCAAAAGAAATTCCTGCAAAAGCAACAAGAGTTCACTGTTTTTAGGAAGAATTGGCAGTGACTCTCATTTTTAGTTTGCCTTGTGCTTTCTTTTAGAAGAGATTCTTGTGACCTTTTCTGACAAGCTCTAACACTTCCATTGTTTGCTGCAGGCCTTTGAAATGTGGCAGAGATAGCCTTGGGCCCAGGGAGGTGCGTTTTGCTAGTTCAGTTCACATTTAACAAAGTTAAAAGCTTTGAAAATTGCTATTCCTCATCTGTGGTTTAAGTTGCTTAATTCTGGCAACCTGCCCAAAACCCTGAACGTTCCCATCGTGGCACAGAGCCAGGGATTGTGAACCAGCAGCATCCTGGTAGCTCATCTGGGCTTCCAGCACAGATTACATGAGAGCAGAGCATTCAGCCCACATGCCACCGGGACAACTGGAGGAAGGAAGGTGGACACAAGGAAACTGCCTGTCTTCTGAGAGGAGAAAAATGAGGCCCCATCCCTGCATGTCATCTGTTCATACTGTTACATTATAAATACGTGTAATCATCAGAGACCGAGCTCCGTGTTGGCTTCTGCTTAATGGTATGAGTTCCACAGCTTTTCTTGAGATTTTTAATTGAAAACACGGTGCTCAAGACAAAGATTATGCGACCTCAGGGAAGAGAAGCTAGGTGAGCCTGGCCCAATCCCTTTTTAATAGTTCAGTCTGAGAAGGAGATCACTGTAACTTTTTTCCTGGCTGTACTGACCATCAGGTGAAATTACTTCCGCATAAGCAACCAATTAATTATGTTGTCTGAGATTTGTTTCCCTTTTACCAGTTCATTAACATAATCTTCTCCTTGCAATTAGCTAATAAATTTAGGGCTTCTCAGCTTGGTGAGGTAGCTGCCCACACTCCTGTGCAGTCCTGTTCTTCTCTGCTAAGAACATCCACGGGGGAGGTTGTCATCTGGAAATAAATCGTCTGCCTTGCTCTTAATTGATTGCCATGAGCAGACAGCCTTGTGTCCTGTTGCGCAAACGAGGCAATTGTCCAGCAGTTGATGTGTTGTGAATTTTGGTTCTGAAGGTTTAGAGTTTAGTTCTGAATTCTTGGCTTCTTTCATCCTTTTAATCCCTGACAATGAAAACCAAACCAAAACCCTAAAAGACTCGGCTAAGAAAATGTTACTTCATTTCTAGACAAAGTAAAAAGCAAAAGGAGGCTACCAGATAATTTAAAAAGTTACAAAATTAAGTACGTAGCAGTAGCCTTTGTTACTGCAGTCTCTCCCATCTTTGTGCACTGGATGCCTGTAGGTTATATACATGTGCACATTTCAATTGTATGATGGCATACTGTAATTTTCTACCAGATCACTTCCTTGGTGCTCAGAGTAAAAGTAACCAGAGGCAGCCATCTGCAGGCTTGCTTTCATTTCTTTGTCCAGGTATGGTTTGGAAAAGCTCTTTCCAGACTCCTGGCCATCAAAATATATAACAGGCAACTGAAAACCCTTTTGCATTAAATAATCAGACCTGCTTGACCAACTGCTAACTTGAGGTGCGTCCCAAGGATTTCACCTTCCTCTTCACCTTCCACATTCAAACATGAGAGCATCATGTCAGCTCATGCAGATGTTTAAGTGTTGGGTTATGATTGAACATGGGCTGGTTTGGTTGTGCCAAAATTAAACCTGTAAAATGATAAGCAATTTAAAGCTTATGCCTAAGGCTTTTGAGATAAAAGTTTGTATTTTATTGCATATCCACATTAGCTGTAGGCACAATCAGAAGAGTGAGGAAGCCGAAGTTTTAAGATGTCTGCTGCTGCTGAAACCTGGAGGTTACCTAAATTCTCATTATTAATCATATATAGGAAATAAATTCGGTGTAACTTGTGTCCAGCAGCTGGGTTTTCATATCTTGTTCATTTTTAGGGACAGTAGGAACCAGAGACATTTTGCACCATGCACATAAGTAGCACAAAGTTAAAGAATGTTCTCCTAAACTGATCAATTTCTTTATCAGAGTAACAGAATAGCAGAACTAACATTTCTTTCAAGGAAATGTGTATTTTCTAATACATGCATGATCTTCCCTTATTAGAAGCAAAGAGCAATGCCACTTGTATTTTGATGAGTCACTAAATTGTAATCATATGGTGACGACCTGCTATGTAAAAAATACCTAACTACCCTAATTAAAGAACATCTCAGCACAACTGGGTCACGAGGACGTTTTCTCTATTTTTGGAACAGAACAGAAAGCTGTTCCATTCTATCTTTGCAGACTCTTTCCATATTGTATTTGAAATTCCTGATACCACTTCTTGACTTATGCCCAGACTGTTCCACAGCCCAGAATAAGCAAAATTGAATGCATGTTGGACACATACAGACCTTGCCAAAGGCATAAATTCTATTAAATGAGCCATATTCAAATTCTAATACTCCCAGGCTAGTGGGACATTCCTATGGGTGAAATCCTGTGTTGTTTAAAAAACAAAATTTTAGAATATCATTTTGAGGATATAAACTTACCTATTTGACTGAAATGTATTTGGTGTCTTGCTTCTATTGCACCTTTATACAGCTTTTCAGACTGTTCAGTTCAGCTGAGTTTCCTGGACTTCTACATCCAGCCACCTGCTGCACATTTTCACTCACCTACTTGTGCCTTTCTTTCATTTACCTTACCTTGCATTTTAATGGTTGCACAATTTTCTGTGAGCCCAGACAGCGTCGTGGTTTTGATAGGGGTACGGGAAAATCACTTTTATTTTCCTCAGTCAAATAAGTTAAAAGGCCAGTGTCTGTACTTGCCTCTTGAGGGAAAAAATCTTGCTTATTCATTGTTTGTAGGTCTTCCCCATTCTGACTTTCAACCCTATCTCAATCTGAGATAGCTCAATCTGAGCTTCCTCTGCTGCAGTTAATTACCAGTCCTGGGTGGTTGTCTCAGCTCCTTTCGTCTTCTAGGAGTTGTGTTCATTCATTAATACTCAAACCACGTAAGTGTTCCACCTAGATTACAAATATTTTTTTTCCCTTCTCTCAGTATCTTTCTCTTCTGGGCTTCAACACTCCAGCTTTCTTTAAACACCTCTACCCTCATGCAACCTGCCTACAAGCCCTTGAGGTCCTCAGACTGAGCCCCTAGAGTCTTCATCCTGTCTGTGTCACCGTCCCATAGCCCTGTGTTCTCATCACTGTTCTAGTCTTGATTTTCTCCTCCTGAGTGTTGGGCTGTGTCAGAGATGCAGCTCAACCCTTGCTGTGTGAGCCATCACTGTGCCTGGTGCTGGGTTTCTCAGAGCAGCAAAAACAACTATTTGAATATTTTTAAGTGTGGGTATGCAGCCTAATACTTGAAGCTATTATCCTGTTGTTAACATAATGGTCCGATGGGATAAACTCCCAAGAGAAAAAATGCATACACTATAAAACATATCAACTGAGCTTCCAGAATGTGTAAAAAGAAGAATAGAGACTTCAGTGCTTTTGTTGAGTGTGAACTGAAGATATCCTGAAGCCATTGCTGACTCCAGCTGATAAATCCATCGCATGGTGCTGCGTTTAGATCTGAGCTACCCTCTGAGCTCTGGAACCTCTGCGCTAGCCGTGCGCTGCTCCACGGCTGGACAGAAGCCAGTTGTGCTGGATTCCATAACCTGTTGATCAGTGAGCAGCTCTGGCAATCTGCTGTAGATATCTCGGGCTTTCTAGTGGCATTTCCAGACGAGTTCGCAGGGACTTCAGCTTTTGAGCTCAAAAAGGCAAGTCGTGACTGCTGTGTCGTTTAGAAGAATTGTGTACTCAGTGCTGAAAAGAATGATGTAAGAAAAAGATTATTAAATTTTCATTTCATCTGATTAGTTCCTACCAATCATGTAGAGCAAATACATGCTAGAAATAGGCACTTGGTAGTAATTGTGTTTGCACCAAGCCAGTAATTAATATGTCCAACATACAAATATCAAAAGAAAATGTTTTGCATAATGATTTTTCACACATACAAGAAAAAGAAACTAAAGCTAACATTTGTTAACTCCTCTGAAGGCCTGTCAAGCGCTCACACACAGTTCTGCCTTTACTTCTGTATTTCCATTGTGTCTGGAGTGGAATGCTTTTATCATAGATTAAATAATGAAAGCTTTGATGCAGGTGGTGATTAGGAGCATAACATTGTCATGGTATTAACTTCACCTTTATCAAAAAAACATGGACTAATAAGTGTGGAAAGAAAACCTTATACAATTTCTGCTTTATCAGGTAAGAGAAGAGAAGAGAAGATTGTACGTGTTATGCACATTATGTGCGTCCTAAATCTTCTGTGTTCTGGAAAAAGTGCTTTTAGAAAATCTAACATAAGTGGAAAGACAAACACAGAAAAAAAGCTCCAGATTTTCAAGGAATCTGCAGTCCATCTTTTTAAACATTGATAATTTTAGAATAAATTTTTAAATAAAGTATGCAGCTGCTTAATGTATTGGTTTAATACCTTTGTATTTCCTTCTGTAAAATCTGGTTTTAAATTCAGTTACATCTTCAGTTTGTTAGATAAGTAATTAAAGTAATTTAAATGGCAATATTGCCTAAGGCAATTTCAGTGTTAACCAGAAAGCGTTGAGGCAACTGGAAAATTTACCATTTTTGTTGATAGTTTCAGCAACAAGTATTAAGCCTTTATAATTAACATTTAATATATCTGGTTAGTAGTGCTCTATGATTTGAAGAAGTAGCTTTTTGCATTAATAATTTGTTAAAATATCACCTTTCCGCTATTTGATAATGATGTTTTAGTTTTCTTCTCTCAGTAGTGCTATTTCCATGTCTATAACTTATAATAATAGGAAATATATTTTAAGTGACGTAGCACCTTAAATTTGAGGTCAGTGATTAGTTACTGGGTTTTGCTTCAGTTTGTAAAGAAAACAAGAGAAAAACACCTTCTTAATTACTTCACTGAATCTGGAGTAACAGTCTGGCAGCTCCTATGCAATATTTGTTTCTCTCATTAAAATCTTGTGCATGGTAAAGTTTATAATTTATTGCTGCTTTTCCTTTCCTATTTTGTATATCCCTGTTAAAGCTGTTAATTCAGTGTATTTGGAGATATTTGTCTCATCGTTAATGGATTTGTTCATGCTGATTTGAATTGTTGACAGGATTACAAAACGTAAGCACTTTCTAACAAGTTATTTTGTACATATGAGGTGGTGTTAAAAAAAATCATCTCAGCAAGGTACACCTTTTGCACTTTGTAAATGAGTTAGCAGTGCTTCTGTCTGGTGAGGAGGTAGTGTGTTTATGCAACAACTTTTTAGGGCTGATTTGACAGTAAATGAAAAATTACTTCCCCAGCTCTGCACTTTTTTTTCCCCCCAGAAGCAGTGAAAACAAATGAGTTGATAGCAGCTAATTGTTGAGCACTGACAGGCTTCAGTCAAGGGGGGGCATCGTTGGTCTTTCACAAATAGACAATAACAAGTAAATCCGTTTGACCATAAAGTGGCTGTGATATAGTAAATTAGTTGCTCTTAATTTGTGTTAATTTGGGAACTCTCTAGCTCTAAAGTGCATCAAGAGCTTGTTTGTTTTGTATATATGCTTTAAACGATATTACATTGAAAGAATAGGGGGTTTCAGTTCTTTCACTCTAATTCAAATGTAGGATTTACATCAGTCACATTCTGCATGTTTGATTAGATCTAAGAAGTTTTTTAAGTGACAGTATTTTTCTAGGGAAATGTGTATGTCTTGAAAACAGCTGCTGTAATTAGTATGCTGAATTTGAGGAGCAGCGGATAGTCTGACAAATGCCAAATGCCTGAAGTGTTCTATTTTATTTCTTGGTTTATGCCCACAAAAATGTTACTAAAAGAGTCAAAATAACTTTTTTTGGAAATGGTCATTATTAGCTAACGATGATCTAATGGTTGTTAGCTAATGACACTTGTTAGAAACCACCCTCTGATAAGAGTTTTCATCTAAAATTCCTTTCCCATGTAGAAAAGCTGAAGCCTGGAAGAGGCAGCTCTTCGGGTAGGAAGTGGCTGTTCAGAAACACGGTGCCATAATTACCTTTATGCAATCATTCACTGGCACAGAAAGAGCACCAAAAACTCTCCTCTGGAGCCTGTACCAGAGGAATTCATCAATCCTGTGTCGTGACTTCGATTGTGAAAGGGCTCGTGGGGATGCTTTTCCATGGCTGCAGTTTGGGAAGTCTTTTCAAGGCTATGTGTCACGGGCTGTGCAGGGCTGTGCTGTGTTTCAGCACGGATGTTTCCACTGGTACAATTCTTGGCCTCTTCCCCTGTGTAGATCTGGAATCCTGTATATCTGCATCCTTGGGAGACAAGTGCCTAGGGCAACAACTGTAGATAATAACTCGCGATTTGTGTCTTTTGCAAGTTACAGTCATTGTAAACTGACAGCTATGAAGGACCTAAACTCACATCAAAGGATACAGATCATCTAGTTAGGTCAATTAATGTTAATTCTCATCTTCCATTAAATTCTTTTATCTTTTCTTTTTTTTTTTTTTTTTTTTTTTTCCAGCCAAGCCCAATACCAAGTCCTGTTTTGGGGAGAAAGCCAAATGCCAGTCAGTCATTGCTTGTGTGGTGCAAAGAAGTTACAAAAAACTATAGGGGAGTGAAAATCACCAATTTCACCACGTCATGGAGAAACGGTTTATCCTTTTGTGCAATATTACATCACTTTAGACCAGACCTAATGTAAGTTGTATACTCTTTGTCTGCATAAGCTAACTCATAGAAATACTCAACAATTTTTTAACTTGAAAATCAAATACTAGTGTGCTTTAGGTGCTGAACTGTTTTCACCCTTTGCTTTCAAGCGGGGAACCGTCCTTTCTAAGAAACCAGGTTTATGAATGCTCAAACTTTGTGACCTCTTTGCTCTCCCTTGTTGCATAAACAATTATTTCTCCCCTCTCTGTGATTTGTTTTTCTTCTTCTTAATCTTATACAAAGAACTGACTTCAAGATGATTATGAGAATTGCGCCAGTGTTGAAATGAGATGAGAGGAATAAGCTCTTTGTATGCTGACAAGGACGGATTACCTCCTGGTAAATTTGGTTGTCAAGGCTGGCCTCTAGTCCCTGCCTTAACTTCTTTTTTAGATGGAGAGCTTCAGGCAATGAAACATGTAATCGGTGTTTATTTATTTATTTATTTATTCCTTTAATTTTCCACACTATTAGTTTTGTTGATTGAATTGCTGTGAAATTGCTAGTTACTGTATGATATTATTGTATGTCAAATTTTTAGATTTAGTTTGTTTTAAAACTGCTGCTTTTATCAAATACTGTATATACCCACTGTGCCATTTTCCCCCTCAGTGACTACAGGTCCCTGAACCCTCAAGATATTAAAGAGAACAACAAAAAGGTAAGAACTGCCAGGCAAAAAAACAAAACCCAAAACCATAGCCTCAATTTTGACTTCGCTGCAGGTTTTTATTAATTTTGGGAAAGTGTGGTTGTTTTGTAAGGTCATAACTGTGGCTCACAGAAGGTATTCGGCCTCCTGCCGTTCAGATCGGATGTGTTATTGATTCGAGTTTGTCATGGCTTTAACATTCACAACAAGTGCAGGGCTGGCATTAGAGTTTAATATTTGTATGGCCTACATTAAGTGTGAGAGCAGAGGAGGGGCCTGGCCAGCCTTCTGTGAGCACTGCTCTGGTTTTTCCAATCAGCCACGTAACTAAAAGAATGAAAAATGTAACTGCTCTTGGACTGTGGCACACAAGGCTTCTCTTGCTGTTGCTTTAACAAGGCTCTGGGAGCTGGGCACGGTTGATGTTGTTTTGATGGTGGTTGTTATATTTTTAAAGATGGAATTTTACACCTACTCTTACACTGCATCAGCTGAATGAAGTAGTGTGCACAACATGGGAGGTTTAGAATAAAAGGTGTTGACATATTCCTTTACAAATAAATTAAATGCAAAATAGCAAAATAGTTAATAGCCTTGTGCTGTGCAACTGCTTTAAACCACTCTTTGTAGTTGCAAGATGTAAAAAGTTTCTCTGGAAGAAGCAGGAATTCAGTTTGGGGATCACCGGAAGACTGTTTATTTCTGCTCACTATTTTAGATATGTTACAAGCTTCAGTTGGGCCCTAGGGACATGTTTAAAAATTACAGTTTTCATGTGAGTGAAACATAAAATTGTTCCTGAAGATCATCTGAAAATTGTTTTAAGTATCTGCCTTCTTAAAGCTGTGATTTTATTTTTATACTGCTTTAAAAGGCACTAAATTTAACTGAGATGAAGGTATAAAAATATACTTTAAATAAATTACCAAGTTCAATATTATATAGGAAACATATCTGCAATCTAGTATTATTTACTTATGTGGAATTTATGAAAGTGCTTTATTAAAATTCATTTTGTTTATATTTTAATGTGCCTGCACACTTATGTGTTAAACAGGGCGTTACTTGTCTTTAATTTAGTACTTGAGTATTATAAATAATGAAATATCTCTGAGCAGCTCCTATCTAATGAGTATTTAGCTGATGATATTTTTTTTCATAATAATAGGAGGGCTTACAATGACCTAAGTGGATTATCTGTGGCATCACAGTATTTTCTGTGACCATATGTTTTTGTACTTCAAGTTTTGTTGAGCGTCTGGCCTAATTAAGCTGGATTATAAAAAAGAAAGAATAGATTATTAATTAAAAATGTTAGCAGTATGATCAGTCATCTTTTCTTTGTGAAACTGTGATGGCAAACAGTGAACTTTTTAGCCTGTCTCTAACAGGATATATTTCCCAGAATTGAAGAAATAGTGATTGTTATTATGGTGCAGTTTTTTTCTTTCATCACTTTGCCAGCCTTTGCCTGACAGCTACCCTGAGTATCTCAGTTGCTTCCTGCAGATTTATTTCCTGGTCTCACACAGTTCTGCCAGATAACCCCGTGTGCCCTTGGTTGGAGTGAATGCAGCACTGCCAACAATGGCTGCCTAGAAATTCCATGCAGATACGTAACACATTTGACAATGATTCCTCCTAACCAATTAAAATAACATCTTCGGATGAATAGGATGATTTTCTTTGTCTGAAGCAGTTAGTTTTATTTTTTTCACCAATGTTTTTCTGCCTCTCCCTCTCCCCAAATGGAAAACCATAGATTAAAGGTTAACCCGTAAGAGTATAGATTTTAAAGTGAATGACCTTGTTTGTATTTTAATTTTTAAAAAAATAGGAAATCTTAAGATTTCTTAACAGCTGTTTCAGTGCAAATACTGTGTATAATTAGGGATGGAAATGCACTCTTAAAAAAGGCATGTCATCAGAAGTTCTTTATAATACACACCAACCACTTGCCAGTTGGGTGCTGCCACTGATGCTGAATAAAAAAGGGTATTTACCTGTGACATCTGATCTTGGCCAATATGTCAGTGTGTTACAGAGTTGGGAAATGATTGGAATACTGCCTGTGGTGCTTGTGCTGATGGATCCCAATTGATGTCTGTCAATCAACTTGTCAGTAAATTTAAAAAAAAGAAAAATACTTCATTGGGAGATAGATAAATAGGCTTAGTCTCCTGAATATACATATATTTAAAAAATCCCAAACAACTACTACATTGGCATCAGTCTGAATTGGAAGGTATTTTTGGTGCACATTGGAAATTCAAATTTCTATCAGGAACAAAAGAGAAACCAAGATTATCCTTGAGAAAATTACGAACATTACAGGGATACTTTCCCAGCTGGTCTAAAGAGTTGTGCTTCTGCTTAAATCTCAGATATAGCTAACTATCCATATTACCTTCCTAGTAATGTTAAACAGTTAATTTGATTTACTATGTCCATTTGATTATTATTAAATAATAATTAAATTTAAATTAATGGAAAATGTATTAAAATTACAGCATACTGGCACTATAGTTCCTCATCAACATTAGAAATATTTTGTCTTGCTCATAACATGTCCTACACTTTAAAAACATAAGCTACTAAACAAGACTTGGGCTGGATCTTTGGCAAGATGAAGGAATGAGAAGTAGAAGGGCACAACAGTATTTTGCTAATAATGAATTTCTGGTTTTAGTCACTGTTTAGAGAAGCTTGGTTCATTTATCATGTGAGTATATCTTTTGGATGCTCAATTGGCACTTCTTATTTTTATGATGCTCCCCAGTTCTTGGCCATTTCTAACAAATTCCTCAATTCATTTGAACTTGAGTGATCATCTTAATAAAATATCGCATTTTTAAAAGGAATTATTTTAAATTATACATTTAAATAGAAGAATTCAGTCTTACAGGGTAGTATTGAGTCAAAATGGACAATATTCCTTACCTTGAAACTGGAGTTGGTGTTTTTATAATAGGTGTTCATGCTCATGTCTACAATTTGATTCCACAAAGTCATAAGAACAGATCTAATTGCGTGTGTAGGAGATGCTTGTTGGCATCAGTACAATAATGTAGAAGCAGAGTTAAACGTGCAGAGTAGTAAATATTTGCAAAAATTGGGTTATACTGAGTTATGCATGTGTTTGACAAAAATAATTTTACTTGGAAAGTTTTTTCTGTTAATACTATGTTACAAACTAATTAGAAATATGATACATTTATAAATATGCTGAAATATCAGGAAGCTCCCAGCTTTTCTAGCAGTGAAGAACAACCTATCACATAGTGCTGTATGGACACATCCAGAACACACAATTGTTATTTCTAGAGCTACTGTCTGTAGAACATTGGCATGCCAATCTACATATCTAGTGTACTTTGAAAGGAGAGAAGCAAAAATGTTGATGAGAATGAGAGGGGATGGGGAATAGGTGTCAGGCATCAGCAGGAAATAACTGTTTAATCCCAGACATCACCAGAAGAGCTGAGCAGCCAACAAAAAGTGATTGCAGCTGTACTGAGAATATCCATCATTCCAAATTCAATCCTGCTGTTGTGTTACTTCTAAGCAAGTACCTTTCCTGAGACCTGAAACACTGTCCTTGCCTTCATTTTATAGACCCTGGGAGATACTCATAGAATTTAGTTTTATTAGCATATAAATAAGAAACTGAGAGTATAAAAGGAGTTTAGGTCAAGTCATGTCTATGGGCTTTGGCTACCCTGACTGCTGTGCCTGTCCTTAAGTCCTGTCATTTTTCAGATGGTGACTCCCACTACCTGCAGTGTGGGGTAACAAGTTATTTATGCCACTGAATCAGCACTGACCCACTTACCAAACAACACATCCTGACATTACCTTTAGTCCACAGACAGCACGGGTGGCTCGCTGTGTGTCCATGCCCAGCCTGTTTCTGCTGTGGTATGAGCATCCATCATTGCTGCTGTCTGCCATGCTTTAGGCTGCCACCTAAATCCCTGCACTGCTCCCCCTTAACTTGCTGCTCTCTCTGCTCCTCATGTCTATTCAGTCCCACCCATCCTGTCTCCCTCTACTCCACAATCAACCTGATCCTGCTCCTCCAGCTCTGTTTCCCAAGATGCTGTAAATGACAGCTGTCCCTCTTCTACCATCCAAGTTGCTGCCATTCCCTCCCACTTATCATTTTGCTGCTGTTCTGCTCCATCTGGAGTTTTGTACCAGCAAATACATCAGTAATGTTTGCCACTGCTGCTCCTATATCTAAACACAGCTCTGTATTTATAAATGCCATAACAGTCTCTCATCATAATAAACCTTCCCAAGAAATACTACACCCAATACCAGCAATGATTTAGGCCAAATCATTTTACATGGGGAGAGCCCCAGAAGAGCTTAGAAATAAATTATTCAGACCATTTCTATGTCTAGATAAACTATAGAATAATTTGTTATAATGATATAAAAATAATTTGTTATAATGAATCATTTGTAATAATTATATAAAAATTACTTCACCTGAAGTGTTTTGGAAAGTTATACCTGAGCATGAGGGGAGGCCTGCAAAATTTCAGGAAGATAAATTCCAGCTTTTGGAAGCAGAGTTTGGAAAGCAGCTGAAACAAAAACTATTGGACCACTGAGTAGTGGATGACATTGCAAGAAGGAGGAGAGAGAGCCTCTTTTTCTCAGAGCGAACAAAATATCTGGGTCTGCCAGGAGCAGGCCAGCCCAGCCCCTCATTCTGTCTCACTGTTGAATTCTTAGTAATATAAAAACCAAGAGGATTTTAAAAAACCCCATAATTGGTTTTGTTTTTTTCTGTATTCTTTTTAAACTAAAGAAATTAGGGAAAAAATGTAAAGTTCAAGAGTTGAAGCCAGTGATGTGTGTTACTGTTTCCTTGTGAAAGGACAGTTTTCTCATCCATGTCTTAAATTTAGCATCTGCTTTTGTTCAAAATAGTGTAGGATCAACTGTAAACATTGTAAGGCCCTTCAGGAGACGCTGAAAAGGAGCTGCAGGATTCCTGGGGGAGGAGAAGCCCACATGCTTTAACTGAGTGCATCTGCGCTAACAGGAGGCCTTTTAAAGACTTCCTTGAAACACAATATTGTCTTCCAAGGTTAATCCAGGATAGTAATAATTAATTGTAAATTGAGAAACGGCTTTAATTCTTCAAAACTAGAAAAACCTGATGCACCAAGCCCACTCACTTAAAGGGCCAGCAGTAAAAGAAGACAATGTGGCCTCACAAAGTGGGAGGCTTGCAACTGTTCAGCTTTTAGAAAGTAAAGTGAAATGGGAATGATTTTCACTCTCTCTTTCTTATAAATTTAGCATCAACAAATCTTTTTAAAATGCATTTGCTTGATGGATTAATGTGATTTATGTCTAGTGTGAAGTAATCTGTGGTGGTGTTCCTTTTGACTATCTGGACATAGTTTTTCATCAGCAGGAATCACTGCAATTACATGACCAATAGAAGGCAGAAGGTTGATCATCAGTGATAAAGCTCAAGATGGATTAGTGTTGTGTTTCTTATATCTTTGTTCTTTATCTTAAAAAGCCATCCTGAGTTCCTTTTTTTTCTGGTCCAGCTCTTAGACTTTTTTTGTTTGCGTGTTTCCTGCTACTTGAGTGAGAACCATTTAAGATATTGGTAGGGTTTCCTGGTGCAAAAAGAAGGGCTTTCAAGCTACAGTTTCATGAATAGCTGTTTACTCATAGAAGTCTCACAATTTTGAGTAAGAAAAGATTTTAGTATAGTATGGCATTGAAGTACGTTAAAAATATTTAAAACAATGCTATTTGAGTGTTTTTGCTGGTTACATTCTCTCAGTCTGCTTTGCTATGAAGATATCCTGGGACATGTGTAGAAGCCATCAGGACAAATCAATGAGCTGGATGTTGGATTGTGCACCAGAAAGTAGTAATGAGTATAATGAAGCCAAAAGAATAGTAAGTAACAGAGTCAGAGTCAGAGCCATGTTCTCCCTGTAATATTGGATGTGTTTTAGGTTTGCTTATTTTGACTGAAACTTCTTCTTGCATTTTTGAGATGTTATGATGGGTAAGAAACTGCCACACTGTGATCTTTATTTTGTCTGTCTTCAAAGGCCTACGACGGGTTTGCCAGCTTGGGAATATCGCGACTGCTGGAGCCTTCGGACATGGTTTTGTTGGCCATCCCTGACAAACTGACTGTTATGACCTATCTCTATCAGATAAGGGCACATTTCTGCGGCCAGGAGCTGAACGTGGTTCAGATAGAGGAGAACAGCAGCAAGAGCACATACAAAGTGGGCAACTATGAAACGGACACCAACAGTTCTGTGGCCCAGGAGAAGTTCTACGCGGAGCTGAGCGACCTGAAGCGGGAGCCTGAGCTGCAGCCCCCAGACAGCACTTTGGCCGACTTCGCCTCGCAGGACGACTCCGTGTTCGTCAACGACAGTGGCGTCGGCGAATCCGAGAGCGAGCATCAGACTCCCGATGACCACTTAAGCCCAAGCACAGCTTCCCCTTCTTCACGCAGGACTCGAAGTGACACAGATCCACAGAAATCACAGCAGAGCTCTGGAAGGACTTCCGCATCTGAAGAAATTGGGAAGTGTAGCAATACAGATGCAACACAAGTGCAGCCTGTGTTGGGAAGGAAGAAATTGCTGATAACTGACACTTTAGACTTCAGTGACTTAGCACATGTCAGTGATCAAAAGGAGGATATGTCTCCCACAGTTGCTTGTGAAGATAACAAGAAGAAGAGACACCAGAGCTTAGACAGTACCGCTGGTTTCTCGGAGCAAGAAAAGCTGGGATGTATAGGATCCACAGAGAGCACAAGAGCAGATCCCAGTTCCCCTGTCACAAAACCGAGTTTATCTCCTACTTCTAAGCCTGGATACTCCTATAATATGGATACAGATCTTGCAAAGAAACCACATGCTTCTCCAAGGCAAACAGAATCTGATTCTGACAGTGATGCCAGAGTGGCTTTAAATCATGCAGATCAAACTGCAAAAACAGCCCAGGTAAGACATTTATGTCTGTGAATTAGGATGGAGGTGCTGTTCAAGTTCTTTCTCTGTGTTGTAATTTACACTAGATCTTCGGCATAAATGGTGAGGTGAGCAGTGTATTTTTATTTTGGGCAATAAATATTTTGCCTGAGAAGTAGGTGGTGCTGAAAAACAATCATTACACGAAAAACTAATTTACAGAAATTGTCCCACTGTTGATCTTTCCAATCTCTCTCAATTAAAGAAATTTCTGTTCTCAACTATCTCAAAAATGGCTCCAAAGCTTTTGCCACTGTCTGTTGCAACTCATTTCCTCTGAGTGTTGCATACTGAACCAAAGACTGGAAATAGATACCAATTCATTAGGAAATGTAAAGCTTTGAATACCTTAAAATTTACTAAAGATAATTCGGAATCGTGTCTGGGAAACCACAGAGTCTCATGAACATGGTGAGGTAGAAACTCCAGACTGTTAAATTATGCTGCTTTCCATTGAGTGGCCTAAGGCATGTTACTTCACCACAGTATCATTTGCCTTTCTATAAAGATAACAGTGTATGCCCACCTACCTTGCAGATTTATTGTGAGAATGGAAGTTGAATATTATATATATGCTGAGTATTATCAATAAATCATATCATCATAAAAATATGTAAAACATGTTAACACCTCCGCTTACAAAAATGCAAAAGCAAGCTTATAATTTTACCCTTGTGAAGAGTTTTCTTGAGTTTGGGCTTTGTGCCATTAGCTCTGTTAAGAAAAGAATATATCCAGCCTTCTGATAGGATGAATTGCTTCAAATATTTTTATGGGATTTTTTTTCTGAGTAAGCACCATAAAGATGATTTTATTGCAAGAGGAGCAGTCTATAGATGAGTGATAATGGCCAAAAAGAGGTTCCAGAGTCAACTAATTTCTTTCCTTTAATCAATGAAGTCTTGTGAGGTTTCTAATCATCATCCTCATCATCATGATCATCATCATCTTTGTGTACTGGATGAGAAAGGAACAGCTTGGTCCATACAGAATAAAAGAGCAGGAGGAGACAGGATTTGTTCTCTATGAAGATTTTCATGGACAAGGGTGTAACAGGCCAAGAAAAAGCAGAAGTTGGCTTTAAAGGCAGTTCTTTGTTGTTAATTATTGGTACATTTGCATATGGCAATAAAATCTCAGATGTGAGGCTCCCTCTGAACCTACACTCAGTTGTTGCTTAGAGTCAAGCACCTCCATTTCCATGTGATTGTTGCAGGAGCACAGCAGGCAACACCTGCCCCAGCCCTGGCCCTTATGGAAAGGCCTGGAGATGCATTTTCCCACTCTTCATAGTTGACCTTGACTAAGAAACCAGCCCTTGGGAGTGTGTCTGCCTGGGAGCTGCTCATGTTCTTGTGTTGCCTGTGCAGAACCCCCTTTTGCTATTTCTGCTCTTAAAGTCGGCTCAGTCCTTTGTAAGAAGAAGGGACTTGTGCATATTCATAAATTCAGTAGAAGCAGATATTTTTTGAGGGTTTTTTGCCTTGTACCCAACTTCTTGGTGTTCAATTTAAGTTATATGTGAGTGGTACCCATATAAGTAGCTAACAAAGCATTTTTGTTGTAGTCATATTTACATACATATTAAAGTAAATAAGTAAACACAGCATGTTTGACATGGCTTCTTGGAAGCCAGTTGGGTTTTTTCCACAGTTGCAGTTTAAAGGCATTAAATGTTGATAGAAATTAAGTTTTAAGGGGAAGGAAGAGAACTCCAATTTACATTATAAAGGCCTATGACTTTTTTTTTTACATTTTGATCATCTTTTCATTTCTATAAATGCCCTGTCACCTCATGAAGACATAATTCATGTGGCTCCTGACCTTTTTTGTATAGGAAGGCCGCTGGCTATTAACTACTGTATAAACCTTCAGTACCCCGAGGCTGCCTTGCTGTTAATTATATTTCTTTATTTTTAAGCAACGTATGTTGTCAAGACAGGAAGAACTTAAAGAACGAGCGAGAGTTCTGCTTGAGCAAGCAAGAAGAGATGCAGCATTAAAGGCAGGGAATAAACAACTAAGCAGTACCCTCATCCCAGCCCGCAATAAGCAGCTGAACGATGTAAGAAACATTGGCCACTCTTGCAGTTTGCAGAGTTAAAATGCATTGTGTGTGCTGTCGTGGGGGGGAGGCATGTCCTTGCAGAACATTTCTTCTCTGCGTTTGGTGTGTCATGTGTCCTTCATTCACTTCTAAAAACTGTTTCTCCTAATGTTATGGCCAATAGAATGGTGCCTCCCACTTCCTTGGAAGCAAAAGTCTGGGAGCATCTTCTTTGATTGGCACTGCAGTTTCTGGTGGGATGAAACTCAAGCGTCACTTGTTAAATGATAGTGAAGTAATTTGTGCTATTTCTGATTGCTTCTCTTTCAGTTAATGTAAATCATTTCCTTGAGCCTCTGGTGTGAGCTCCTAGCTGCTTTAGAAGTGTTGTTGCAGTGAATGGAGCTGCTTGTGTCAGTCTTGTAAAAGAGTTGATGAAACAATTCCTTTTTATCACCAAAGTTGATTATGCTGGTGAAGGGGGAAAGTTGAGCGGGGGAATGAGCTCCAGTGTTGATGCAGCTGTGGTTGCATCTCCAGTGGCTTCCATGGTGACCTGGAGGATCCCTACTCTGCGGAGATGAAAGCTAATTAATTTTTATGCAAACCTTTGCAATGCAGGTTTTGTGATTCTAACTATTGCACATTAGAGACTGTACTGGCAACTGAGAGTGTAAATATAACTGAAAAATAATGATACAGAGAAAGGCTGGAATCTTTAGAGATTCCCACCTTTCAGAGCCGAGTCCTGAGGGGCAGATTCTCTGCTTTACAGGAATGGGATCATACAAGCAAAAAATGAAGGCAGTGATTTAACACATTTCATTTTATTTTCTTAACTCTCTTAGATCCATGCTGGTTTTTCTTTTTTGTAGAAATTCCTCTCCATAGACTAATACTTCATTTTACTTTGAAATATATTCATATACACAGACAAGTCTTATTTATGTACTACTTTAAGTACTTATTTGTTTAATGATATATAATTTTTTCTTATTCTGTTTTTTTAAAGTTTTTCCTAGATATGTATATTTTAGTATAAATTTCACTTTGGATTTTTTAAAATTATCTTTTCATAAAGAAAATGACATTAGAGGAGAGTTACTATAGGCAACTACTCAGGCAGAAACAACTGTAATTAAAGTTGCCTAATGTTTTTTATTATAAGCTCCTATTTTCAAAGGTTTTACAACTTTGCTAGTATTTCATTGTTTGAGCTGAAATCTTCCCTGTCAGCTCTTCTGCCTCAGGGTAATATTTTAAATTTTTTTTAACATCAAGAAACCTGATCATCTCTTTCTCTGTATTAGGTTTGACAAAGCTTTGTTTTACTCATATTAAAAATAGGTAAAATTTGAAGAGATGGTTATATTCCCTTGAAAAATTCGTTCAAATCAGTCACAGTTGTGTTAATACTACAATCTTGTCAGATAGCCTTGAAGTTCAGAAAAGTTCCTAAGTGTTAGTAAAAATTGTCTGCATGAACACTGCCCAGCAAGAGCATCTTTTACCATTGCTCTCCTGAGGACCAAGGCCCCTTCTGGTGCAGGTCATATTATTGGGAAGCAAAACTTTCTCTTTTAGCCTCAAACTCCTGCTAATGAAATCCAAACAGGAGTGAAAGCAGCTGCTCCAGTGGCATACAGAGAAGAGGTGCCCTGGGTAGGTGGTAATGTGAAGTTACACAATAAGGAAGTTGGTGTCCAGGCCATGAAAACCAGCTGGAGGGTAGGAGATGGTGATGGGTTTTCAGGGTGAGAGTCAGGACTGCCAGATTACCCACAGGACCTTATTTCATTTGTTACAGAAGCTGAAAATTAATTAGAAGACTGCAGGAAAAGGAAGGGCAGTCTTTTAGGGCAGCTTGGCACAGGCAAAGTTTCTTGCTGCCTCTGTCAGAAGCTCAAGGAGAACTGTCCTGGAACAAATGGTCCTGGCCCATGTGAAATCTGGGCACTCTGTAGTGGGCACACTTAATTCAAGTTGTTTTCAAATAAGAATGACAAAAGCTCCTCAGCTCTGAAGGGTGTCATGGAGATGTGATTTGGAGACTCTTACAGTTGGTATATAATAATATACATTATATAAAGCTGTGTATAACATGGATGTATATGTTATGTACATATCCCTACAGGTGCATACTCTGAAGGAGAATGCATATGTGCATAAACATATATAGGTGTAAGATAAAACACATTGATTCCTGTTTTCCTTTAACATACTTGATATTAGTAGAGATGAGGCATTTCTATTTGATGTAGTTCTGCCAGTTTTCTACAGGTCATTTGATTGTTAGCATATCGCACAGACTTATTTCTATTCATGGCTTTTTGGTCATTAAGGTTAATAATAAGAACTTTGACTCAAAGCAGTGTTGTATGTCAGTGTGCAGTAATGTGTAGTAGTGTGTTATCCAAATGAGAGTTGTGATAATGAGAATCAGCATTTAGTAGTGGAAATTGGACGAGGCTCATTTTCAGGATGGATTGAGATTCAAAAGAAAATGGTTTGAAACAGGAAGATCTAATTTTAAATAAGAAAACTTTGAAGAGATAGTTCAGGGGCAATACTTTTGAAAGTAACTCTTGAAGTTTGCAATTGCACCTTTTTTGATACCTTCTCAGAAAGTGCTTTAAGCATCCTAGTCTTTCAGACTGTGCTGTCAGTCACCTCAGCTAAGAGAAGCCTGTGGAGTCCTTAGTGACTTTAGAAAAGTCTCATCTCCTAGGCCTTGCTGTTAGCACTTTCCATGTGTCATGTGAGAACCAGGAGTTTCTGCTTTCCTAGTGACCAGGTGAGAGCAGCGCTCAGTGCATGGGCTTGCACAATGAGCACGGTGAGGACGGGCAGTGGTGCTGCTCAGGGTGAGCAGCAGGGAGGAAATTTCCATATCTGTACCATGGCCATAAATACAGGTTTATTTTGTGTGTGCCTGCCTGATTTGTTTTGGTAAAAGTCCATTTTGAAAAAAACTGTGTTGCTTTTTCTCCTCTAAGCACAGAGTACAGCCTCGTTTCTCCCATTTCTTCCCTCCTTGCAGCATGGTAGAAATTTTTTCAGTGTTGTGTTTGCTTATTTGGTGCTTCTCAGAAGCCTTCAATCTCAAGCTCTATGCATGCCAGACAGCATGTGGAGGTATGTGTGCATGTATTTGAAGTCTAAGAGGAGACTGCATTGATTGGATCCTCCTTGAAATCATGCTTATGGTTTGGGAGGATCATAGCTGTGTCATTAAAATTGATGCAGCCCTTTGGAGACTGGAAGAATTAGCTTAAGAGCTCTGTGAAGAGAGTTACTGATCCCCTCGTGGATCCCTTTCTCTATGGTAGATTTATAAACAGCTCAGCCTTTCTGCTTGCTTTCTTGATGTATGTGTGCATGTGGTGACTCTTTTACGAGATGCTTCTGTCATTTGCAATCTGATATAGCAGCTGTAATCACTTAGCTTTTAACCAGGAGAGCCTTTTTATTAGCTTACTCATTTTTATTTAACTTGCCTTTTCTCATGGTGAATATCACAGGGCTGGAAGGGACATATCTACTCCCTCCAGATGCTGTAAAATATCAACCTGTAGTGATGGTTGTTAGCAGCGGCAGCTTGGCTGGAATGTGATGTTGGAAAGGTGAGGAGACTGGAGCGGGGCTATGAGACCTATCCAGCAAAGTGACAGGTTAGAGGGGACCACACTAAGTGGGAAATATTCAGAAGTCATGGCCCTAAAGGGCCTTTCCAGGAGGGGAATCCTCATCTGTAGAACATGGGATGGAATCTCTAATTCTTGAATCTCAGCATAACTCTGCTGTCCGCAAATATCTGTAAAGGCTGTTGGCAAAATCTTCTTATTTTCTTTTAGTGACTGGGCCACATAAAGAATGGAAATTTACTGCAGCTGTCATTTACTCTCCAAACTCAAATGGCTATGGTTATGGAGTCAGCATGATTACAGAGAATGGAATTAGGAGTTAAGAAATGCACAGGCAACTTTAATTAACCTCCTTTGTGTATATGCATTATGATGTAGTCTTTAATTATGTGATCACATACTATTTTCCCCAAAGCAGTTGTGTCTCATTTTCCTCAGAGGATAGAGGTGATGTAGAAGGCTGTTTGTCCAGAGGACCTCTGTGCTTTTGACTGCAGAAATTGAAAGATGTACAACAAACGAAGCAGGGACTGTGAGGAGTGAAAAGATGAGGTCATGGTTAAGGTGCTTGAAAAAATTAAATGTACTTGTGCCTTTACCCGAGTTCCTGATCAGTGCCACTAAGTCTTTTGAGCCAAATGTCCTCTAGGTGGTCACTATTTTTTGTGTCCTTCCTTTCTTGATCACTTTGAGGCAAAAGTTTGATTTGCAGATATATTGAGCATCCAGGTCTGTCAGGGAAATCAATTGGAGCTGTGCTTGAGACGTATAAATGGCTATAAAGCTTAGTATACTGAAAAAAAAATCCAACTAATAGGCTTCCCAGAGCAAGCACCCGGTGATAGATCCTTTTAGCTGGCTCTCTCCCTCTCAGTTCTCATCAGAAGAGCAGGGTAATGACTCTTCCACAGCTTGTTGTGAGAAGGGAATGTGATTAATGCTCTTGAGGCTCTTAAATATCATAGATGTGGGCACTGTAGAAAGAAATCAAGAAATTAACAATTCTGTCTTCAGAGCGAGATGTGAATACTGTGGTATAAAGAATAATCCTACGTGTTGATAGGCATGCATATTGAACAGTGAAAATAAACCAAAGTATTGGGTAGAACACCACTGGGTAGAGCTTAGGGCTGGGCTGAAGACCAGGAGAGAGTGAAAGTAAAAGGTGCTGCCACAGTTAGGCTCTGTTTTAGAGGATGCAGAGCAGGATGAAAATTAAGATTATGCCCACTAGCTTTATTTCTGACATCTCCTAAATCCTGTGTCAAATTCTTTTAATTTGTTTTTGTAAGGCAGACAGCTTTAGCAGGGAATGCCATATCTAATGGAATTCATGAAAATTAGTGCTCATCTGGCAAAGGATGTGTTTTTCTCCCTACCAGGGGCTACAGATAGTTTCTGAAGTTACTTGGGTTTTGCATGAGCTAAGGATTCCTCCTTGGTGAATTTAGGTGCAGGACTGGGCCACCCATATATGGATTTGGCCAAAAATTTTGCATATTTAGGATCTGGCATAGATTGGTGGATGCAGGGGTTCAATAGTATGATACCTGGAGGGAATCACTCTGTCTTCTGCGTTTTGTGAAATAGGAAAATAGTAATTCTTTCTTCAGAGCAGCATTTGAGTATAACTACGCTAAAAATTGTGAGGGACTCAATTTGAACAATAAGAATTTAAAACCGGAATAATACAAATTTACTTGGGGGGGTTTGGAGAATAATCCTGAGGCTGCTGCTGTGCTTAATTGCAACTGTTACTACCCTGCTTTCTGTACAGAGAAAGATTTGGGTTTAATTATCTCTGGTGCCATTATTTTATATTTATTCAAGCTGAATGACAGGAGTAGCTGCCTCAATGTGTATATATTGAAAAAAAAGAAAGATTTGAAAAAGCAGTGGCAATGATGTTCAACTCTTTTAGTAGATTTTGCAGATACAGAGTACCTCACCGAAAAGCTGTCTCCTCCAAACACACGAACACTGTGTGCAGAGGGCAGAGGAACGGGCTCTGCCATGAGATTGTTTCTGCTTGCTCAGAATACTGCTTTTTATTACTCCCTTGCTCAAAGGACTTGTTGAAGCTGTATCTAATTCATTTTTAATAAGCTCTTTCTACTTCAGGTGTCAATCTGTTGTGCCCATTACTTTTCATTTTCATAAATATTTGAGTGCAAAATGATAACTTTTTTTTTTTTGCATGCACCTGACTAGTGGAAATGCAAGTTCTTTTTAGAAAGGCTTCAGAAAGTGACAGAATCTGAAAGGATATGAGTCTTTATGATCTTTAATTTTGGCTGCATACATTTGCACAGATACTGGATATGCTGACTGCAATAAAATAAAATAAAAACAAAGAATTATTTTAAATGCTAAATAAAACCGCTTTAATAAATGATCCCATTTATTGATCATGTCCGGCAATAATCTGCTGCCCCTCTGAACTAATAAGCTCCAAACTGTCCAAACTTACCTCCAATAAGTAAACTGGAGCCAACATGAACAGAAGTGGTATCAAAAGCAAATTCAGAGTAGGCAGCAAAAATAGAATATTTTATTTTGATTGAACGATACCTTAAACTCAAGGTAGCAGTGTGAGTGTTCTTTCCTCCAATTTTGTTTTCGAGTTCTTGAAAATTAGTACAAATTAGCTTCATTTAGTATTTTTTTCTGTGTCCAACCAGAATCGCTACTTCTGTTGCATTAGGAAAGGTATCCAGTTCACTGCTGGATTTTTTGTAGTCTCCTCAGTTGGAAAATAAATGTCTGTGATTGAGGTGGTCGTGTTAATTCATTTAAGCACTCTCAAATTATTATTATCTTGTTTTTCTTCAAAAAAAAGATTAAGACCTGATCTTTATTAATTAAACATCTGGCATGAATTTATTGAGGTGTAGGACTTTGCAGGTGGCAACCTTGGTCTTTTAATATTAATTGGAAAATACTGATTGAATAAAGCTAGTCTGTCATGCTGATAATTGCAACCAGATTTAGATATGATCACTAGATCTTCCCAAGATTACAAAGAAGGAGTTACCATTTAATTGGTAAAAAGATTGAACATTATTTTGGTAATCCCTGAGCTTTGGTAACTTATTCCCTGTTGTTCATTTGTATGTCTTGTCTGTATGCCACTAAAAAGTGGTTAAATATGGTGTAAGCTGATAAGACTATGCTGTGGAGTATTTACATTTCATGAGCATTCTAAGTTTTATAGTTGTTTTAACAACATACTTTTCTTTAACTGGAGAAAGGACCTGCTGACTGAACACTTCAAACCCAAAACTGACCTGATATTTGCTTCTTTATAGCAACACACTAAGGTTGAGATAGTCTGATCTCAATTCCTTGATGGCAAGAGCAAGCAACTTATTTTATTTAATGTTCTTCAATGCATTAAAAAAAAATCAGTAACTTTCCAAAGAGGTTCTACATCTTTTGACTTCATATTTTGTCTGTTTAAGCACTTTCTTAGTATGAAGTTGTGATATTTCACTGTACAAAAATATTGCTGTAGACAAGTCCCTGATGTAGCTGGGAAAATAAATCAATTAGGGCAAGTAAAGTAATTTTTAAGAAGAACTAGTATTCACTGTCAGTTTTATAGCAGGAAGCATTTCCTGAATAAAGCATAACCTTTGATAATGCATGACAAATGTTAGCAGTTTCAGTTTCAGATACAAATGCTTGAATTTCTCAGCTGATTTTTATTGCTGTTACCTCTATAATATGTATCTGTTTACACCAGTTAAGGATCTGGCCTAAATATATAAATTTATTTACTATGTGGCTGTAAATTCAAGGTGCTGCACAGTCTGCAGCCATACCATTAACTCGCACGCTGACAGAAAATAGGCTGGCAGTTTATTAATGGAATTCTAAGATCATCCGAACAAAATTAGTTCCAAAATTTTAGTGTCTTCTATCCATTTATAAATATTAGGGTGAAAAAAAAAAAGAAGTCTCTGTTTCAGAGCTGTCCCTTTGTGTGCAGAGTGAGACCCGGGTTTCTCAGCCCCTGGAATGCTCTTTTTCTATTGCTGCTAATAGCTGTGGACATTTTCCGTGTGGATGTTCAGTACACGCTGTTGTGAATCCCAGGATGATATCGCCATTACTTAGAGCTGTATTTTGCATTGCCTATTCTGTGATTGCTCAGCATGCACAAGGGTAGAGTTAAAATCTTTATTCATTTCATTTAAAAATGTTTCTTTTGTTCTCCTTATCGTGTTCTGGCTTTCCCAAGGATATATGCCTTGAACGAAAAGTCACATGTGCATTACTAATTGTGTGCCATTGTATTTACAGTTCCTAGTGGTGGCACTGTGAAGCTACTAATTCTTTTGCTTCACTTGATGTAAAATAATCTGAGTGTCTTTGATAGCAGTGAAACAGTATTAATTGTTTTGTACATTTCTTGGTCACTCTTCTTAGGTGGTCTTCATAATCTATTAGAACTTTCAGCCAGATTTTTGTAATGTCATGCCTCCAGCAGTGATTAAATTGGTAATTAATGAACAGTCCTTGGCAACATAAACCACATCCCGTTAATTTTCCCTTTTGAGTTTTTCGAAGTTGTCGTCTCTGTCAGAAAGCATTGCGCCACCTTGCTACGGCCCCTTGGCATGGAACCACAGCGACGGGATTTTTTGCAGCCATTAGTAGATCAGAGCAGTAATTTCACAGTATTTTGGTCAGGGTAATTATAGTACCAAGTACCGAGTAGAGTTGGGAATTCACACAAGAAGTCCAGAAATACCAGGTGAGCTTCCTTGTGTTCACTGGGACGTTATGATTAGTTTAATTGGGCTTTGTTTGATTTCAGCCGCGGAGACTCTTTGTGCCACAGCACTGCAGCCACTTTCCACTTTAGTGTTTCTGACCTGCATTGACAGGAACTGGTGCAAAAATGAACTCTTTGAAGTGGGACTCTTTGGAGAGGGCAACTAAAAAAGGGGCAGAGTGATGTGTAAGTAGTGTACTGTAGCAAAGCACGACACCAGCCCAAACACCTTGCGTTTTGTGGGTGATGTGATTCAAATCCTTTCATATTTTCAACCGGAACAGATAATATTTCTGCTACATTTGTGCAAATCTCGAGTAAATTGCTGCATTTAAAAACACAATCTGTTTTTAATCTCTGGCTTTTACATAGCACCTGCTGTTCTACCTTCCTTTGAAGATACAGTTGTTTCTCTCACCAGAAATTCTGTGAATCGTCTATTTAGTCCTGCAAACAAATCTGGGCGAATGCATTAATGAGACTGCAGCTGCACTTAGCAGTTCACATGTCACAAAATAGTAGGTAAAGGCATTCATACTTGAGTGACTGACTATAGGTGTAGTGGCCTTCAGCAGTACATTGTGCACATTAAACTTTAAATAGTCACTTGCCTGTTGGCTTCTGAATGAAAGGACTGTCACTGGTCACTTCTCCTAAAGCCTTAATGAAACCAAATAGTTTGCTACGAGTTTGGGCCTAACCATTGGGGTGTTTCATGCAGTCTTGTCAGTTGATGTTCATGAATTGACTTGAACGAAGATCAAAGTGTTTCTCAAAATGGAGAAGCAGGGAGAGAGACAGCTCCTTCAATTGCACCACAAGAGCTAATCAAGCCATCAGTTCTTTATGCACTCTGCGTGCCTTTAGAATTTAATACCCAATGGTTTGTCAGGACAAATTGAAATTCGGGGGTTGGCGGGGAGCGGGGGGGAGGTGGAGAGTGTCCCTCCTCAGCCTGCTGAAAATAAAATAAGCGCTTCACTCTTCTGGAGGATCGTTTAGATAAATTTTATCATTTAATGTAAAACTGCAATGTTGATTAAACGTTTGGGGTGGAAAAAAGAAGTTACAGTGAAGGATTCAATGGGCATTATGCACCTTAGTGCTGAGTAAAGATTCAGGTTCAAAGTGAAAGAGAAACTAAACTCGGGGTGATTTTTTTTGTTTCTTTGATTGCTAATGAACTTTTTTTTTGCCTAGACATTTTAAATTGGATTCAGAAGATAGATTTTTGAGTGTCAGTTAAAACAAAGTCATGTGAAAATGCTTCTCTCTCTCCCTCCCTCCCCTTCTCTCTTTTTAATTGATATGATTTAGGCAGAGGAAAATGGTAAGGGGGATTTTTCTATTGCAGAAGCAATTTTTAAGGGATTTAGTCTTATTTAGCCTGAAGGTCTTCACACTAATGAGAGCACTTAAGTTATGTCCAGGCGTTGATTAGACAGCTCATCTATCAACTGGAGCATGAGAATTTGTATTTTAGGTACCTTTTATACATTATAAAATTTTTTTTATTACTTTAGACTTTATTTTCCACAAATCTTTAATTACCTTCTTTCACATCCAAGGTGTCTGTAACTCAGCTGACAGAGTACAAATGCAAGCAGGGAAATACTCTACGTTTGATGTTGAGTGCATCTCGATACATTTTGATAATACCGAAATTTCAACAATATCGGAACTGCATCTGTAGAAATTGGTGTGCTGGATGCAAATTTCTACCAAGATACATTCCTTAAACTGCCACAAGCTTCCTCAAAGTCTAAATGCATTTATTCAGGAAACACAGAATTGTATATGTATATTTAAATGTCCAGCTACTCCCCCCACCCCTAAATTGTGAATGCTCTCTCTACCTGTAGTTTTTTTGCCATGTTTAAAACACAATAGCATCTTAATTATTTTCTGAACCTTTCTGAAAAGTACAACTTTTGTAACTTTTTGACATTTCAGGTTTAAAAAAAATTAAAACGTTGCCACCAGCTTGCACTATGAGCAGCCTGTAATAACAGTTAAAAAAGCTTTCTGAACTATTTGACAAGATTTCTTAGTGCTGAGGCCATATGCTGTAGCCTTTAAGCTATTTCTTCCTATCAGTTTCATTATCACCTGCCTCTGAGTCTCCAATATCATCAGTAAGCACATGCAGAATCATAATTATGCCATGTACAAGTTCTTTGATAACATGTACAGTTTTCTTCTTAATTCTTTATCAAATGCATTGATCGTGGCATGTGTGCATTGATCCAGGTCCACCATCTGGCTGTGTGTGATAAGCACAGTGGCATCTTTGCATTTCCACTGTCATTCATTGCGCTACAATTTGGCTGCAGGGGAGTAGTGGCTGGGATTAGCCCTGTTCTGCTACTTACTTGCATTTTAAGTTGACACCTCTACAGCGGCTCAGACCACATTACAAACTGAAACACATACGCACGACTTAGTGATGTGACACTCCTCAATAAGCTTACTCCACTAGCTACTCAACAATCTGTAATTGGATTTGTAGGAATAACAGCAAAAGATTTCCTAAGAATTGCTGGGGACAGAAGGTGAAGTTTTCTCATTATTGGCAAAAGGCTAGGTATAGATCTTAGGCGATTGGTATTTTCCATTAAAAAAACCTGCCAGCAGTTTGCAGGACTTTCAAAAAAAAAAAACAGCAAAATAGGGTCCAGGGAGATATGGGGTTTGCACTTGTTCTTTTCATTCTCATCACATAGAAGCAGACAGGGATCTTGTTACCCTCCCCCAAAAATTGAGAGAAGGCGGGGAGGAAAACCAACTTTCGGAGGCCCCCTGCAGCCCGCTGGCTTTGTTCGGCTGGGAGTGACCCGGGAGCATTCCTCAGGAGGGCACGTCCCTCCCTTGGCGCGGGCCTGCCCGCCCGAGGAGGAAGCTTCCCAGGATGGCAGTCTGAGAGATGCTGCTCTCCAGCTTACGCATCCCATACACTTGCCAAAAGTCTTTGTTTCATAACACCACTTTTTTTTCTTTTTTTTTTTTTTTTAATTATAAAGTCAAGTTTACACAAGAGAAAATCCCTTAAGTGGAGCTCGACGAATGTTGACTCCTACAATGAGTAAGCAGCTTTCTTAACTTCTCTCTGTAGCTCAGCTATGGAAGGGCACAGAAAACGCCGTCTTTAGCCTGTTCATCTCGCATTCTGCCCTGTCTGGATGGTGGCACTATTTTAGGATGTTTCTGACTCGGCATGCTTGAGCCCCTGTTTGTGGGTCATGCCAATAGCACCGACAGTCATGATGACAGGCAGAACGAGCTCATGGATCCCAGCACCTTAGGTGATTGTTGACCTTAATTATACTTCCTGGATGGGGGAGAGCACAAACTTGCCTAGGAAAATTCCAGAGAAGAAGTTAGTGGAGGTCTTTGTCTCTGCTTTTGGTTTAGGTCAGCTTTCTCAGTGGTGTTTCCTGGTGTTTCCTCTGCACCAGCGCAAGCGAGCGAGGACAGAAGGAAAACACAACGTGATTTTGGAATTGGGTATTTCAGCCTGTCCCTGAAACTTGCAGTAGAGCCAAGTGCAGCGTGAATCAGACGACATCACCTCTGTCGCAGAGATGTGCAGCTCCGAAATGGTTAAACGGTTAAATCTTATTTATCTGAATAGAACTTGGGGGCTGTTTAGCAGAATGCTCCAGCACAAATACCTGTGGTTCACTTTGACGTTACAATTTTTTTGTTGGTTTCTTTACTTATAAATACTTGAACTGTTAGACCTTTTACTTTTTTCTCTGAGAAAGATGTATTTGTACCAGATTAGAAAAGCTAAACTGTTTCTTTACATTGAATAATCAGCCTGTCATGACAAATCTATCTACTTCTGCATGAGTAGGTGCCAGTTTGACTAGCTTCTTTTAGGCTCACACTGAGTTTTAAGCTGGATCCGTGTGCATGACTGGCAGTGCATTTGTTGGACCAGATCTAAGGAGCCAGAGAGCGTTCAGCTCCTTTTTGCCTACAAAAGAGCAGCCAGACAACCAGCAAGAGGCCTTGGATGTAGCACAAGGTGATACTTACTTAGTCAGCCATTCTTTTTTTTCAAATATTTTTTTTTTCTATTCAGTAAACTAAGAGTTTTTCAGTTTCACAATGACACAAGGAATTAAATTATCAGTGGAGTGTTTTTCTACAGCCACCATTCTTCACAGAGAAATATTGTACCAACTGAATTGTACATTTTCCAGAACAACATAAAATTATTTTTAAAAATAAAAAATAAAAATAGAAGAAATTGTTGGCTATTTCTTTAAAAATGCCTCCTTGGTTTACAGAGATGTTTTCCATTTTATAGCCACACCATCTCATTTTATTGTGAATTTTTGGAGCTTTTTTCTTAAGGGGGGCGGCTTTGTTAAGATATTGTTTGATTTTTCCAGTTTTGACTTTGAGCTACTTCCGTGTTCATTCTGTCTTGTCTCATCAGTGTATCGGTGCCATATTTCCTAAGCCAATAGCTACCTAAGCAGTTTGATACTTTTTGTGATGTGCATTCATGAAAAAATATTTTCAAGTTACATGCAGTTTATGAATAGTGAGGTAGCTGATGTAGAGACCAGGCAGAAGGCAGAAAATACCCAAGATGTTTATGTCTGTCTTTGCTTACCACCTCCTACAATCTGAACAGCCACAGAAATCCAAAGCCACTTTTGTTTATGCCGAGTGTTCCTTGCTTAGCAATCCATGTTTTGCTCACTACCTGTATATTTTGAGCTGTTCTGAAACAGTGGTAGAGACCAAACATAAATGTGATCCCTAGGGTGATCAAAGATTTAATCTGACCAGATGGGACAAACTTGAGAAAGATTTTGACTTTCCACTCTGTTTTGCAACAAGAAAGGCTGATTTTTTTTTCTCCCGTCCTTTCTTTGTTAGCAAAGGCAGAGATCAGGCCATCCCCAGAGGAATGAGCAGGTGTGGCCATTTACAAGCATGTCTGGTTATATTATAAACCAACATAAGAAAAGTTTGAAATGGTTTGAAAAGATCTGCTAAACAGTTTTAATGTTTCGTCCCAAATCCTATTTACTCAAACAAGAGCCGATCAAGGTCACAGTATAACCTAGCCTGCTCAAACCTTTAAAGCTCATGTAATTTTATTTTTTATTTTTTTTTTAATTCTTTCTCCTCTTCTAACTGAATAGGTACATTTTGGTAATCCTGAATAGGTACATTTTGGTAATCCTTGCCTCTGGACAAGCACAGAAGTCTTTTTCTTTCTGAATGGCTAATAACAGAGCCGTTCTTCCTGTCTAATGATGAAAGAGGTGGCAGTCAAGTTCTTTCTCTTAGATGTACTGTGCACTCACGGCTGACCACGAACCATTTTGAAACCTACAGCTTCAGGAATTGCTCCCTCTCATACAACTCTGGTTTGATTTTGTTGCTGTGGATTACAAGCAATTTACCACATTTTTTTTAAATTTTACTTTTGTCCCCCAGTCTATGGACACAGTAAAGAATTTACTTTTTAAATGTCAAATAAATGCAGTTCACCAGATTGTATTTTTTTTTAATAGTGAGAGGACGATACATTATCAGAATTCTGGTGTAAAGTCAGTTTGCATCCTCCCAAAATTCTACCAAAGGAGGACTGAAAATCCCTAGCAAAGGTTTTGTGGGTTATTTTCTTTTTCTTTTTACTGTGAGAAGATTGCAAAATTTTTAGTGATTTAAGGAGATGGTTTTTAAGGGAGTGTTTGGGGGTTTTTTGCCCTGAAAGACTCCACCACTCTCAATATTTTCCTGAGTTGGGCAGCTCTCAGCTGGCTGGGTAATGATCTCGGAAACTGCCCTGCCAGTGTTTCACATTCGAATTCACCTTCCCAAATCCGCGGCATAATTTTTGGCCAAAGTAATGTCAGTCACTGCCGTCTGCAGCGAGTACAAACAGGACCCCCTAATGGCAGCCATTTTTATTTGTTTCTTAAGATCCAAAGGCTGCTGAAAGAACAATTGGATAAAGTTGAGGATTGGAGAAGCTTGATTTTCTTGTTCCAGTGAAATGAAACTCCCGTCCTTTTTTTTCTTCCCCTTTCCCTTAAAAGCCGGAGTCAGCTAGGGGGTTGTAGCTGTGTCAAAGCCGTTGGGATGCCACTGCTGATCACTTTAATTACTAGGACTAAGGAGGATAAAATTAAAAGTAGCACCATTGAAGCAGTGGAAGAAAGCTTGCCGAGATGTCAGTGAACTGTGAAATATAAAAATTGCATACCAATACATTTTTATAGGAGGGAAACAAGGAATTACATTACTTATTCTTGAAGAGTTTGTCCTTAAATAGTGAAGTTTTCTCACTGTGCATCTGCATGGCAGATCTTTAAACCATTACAAAATAGTTGGGGGGAAATAACAAAGAAAACTGTAATGTCTCTTTGGCATGTCAGAGGGTGGAAGATTTTACTGAGTTTTCTCTTCAATTGTACAGGGAAAAAAATAAGTCACTGTATTTGTGTTTGCTTGGTCCTTTCTTGGTGCAGTGCTTCTTTTCATATCTCCTGGGCTGGTTTTTTTTATATTTTTGTTTGTGCCTCTGTACCTCTCTTAAGTCCTTTCCTTTCCAAATTCTAGCTTGATATACTGTTTAACTGTTTTTCTGTACCTCAAAACTTACTCTGTCTACTTCTTCTGCTCTCAGTTTCATTGCCCGTTCTTACCAATGTTTCTTCTGCCAGGCTCAGTAACAGAGGGTTCAAATACCTGAATTAAATTTAAGCAAGAACTAGGCTGGTTTTTCCCTTATCCGCTGGTGATGATTGGCTTAATCAGCACAAACACAAGCCACCATAATCTGTGTTTGCTTGGAGATCCCCGGGATGTTAATGACTATGCTAATAATTCAGGATGCAAGTTCTCTTTCAGGAGGAGGGGAGGAAAGAAGGAGAAATCAACCAGCTCAGTTTAGGGCATTTTTGTCACAAACATGTAACTGGCCCTATTTTAAATGACATGTGCTGAAGTAGATTAAATTGTTTGACGTTAAACCATGTGGGAATCTTAGTTTTGTACATTCATTCTTAGAAGTCATTTAAGTTCCTATATCCAAGGAATTAGGAATATTAAAGATTTGAGCAGTTTTATTTCAAGTAAAATTCAATGTAATTAATGTTACCAAATACTGTGGGTCGAAATAAAACCGTTTGCTGTGTCAGTTGCCTGGCTAGAAATTAAATTAAATTGATCTATTATAGTGCATGGGGTGGGGGGGGCAGCTTTCCAGTTGTCTTTCTAATGTGTACTTTACCAAATAAATTTTTGATAGGACTGTTGCTCTGTGCCTTCTGGGAAGTTAAAGGGTGAGAAAGCAAACAAAGCCCATGTGCCATCCCGCTGCCTCGCAGGGCCCAGGCAGAATTGTCTTTCCAGGGGGAGGACATTAGGAGAAAAGTAAATCAAGGCAATCTGATAGGGAATCGGGACTCTGTCACTCAGAGGCGAGATATTGTGCTGTGTCCATATACTTTGTTTACTGTAGGGTTTTATGAGTTGTAACCTGCCCATGCAAGCTGTTAATGAGGCTAAATCTTTCTGCTGGAGGATTGAATTACAGCACACCTCTGGGCTAATGGTTATAAACAGAAAGTCCCATTAGGGCTGCATTCTGATTCAGTCATTTGCATTTTTTCTATTGTGCCGAGAACAATGCTGAGTAAATAGCTACAAACAAACAATTTACATGGAAATGGATAAAATGTACCTAATTAGTATTTTGCACTTGTTTTATTAATGATTGCTTAAACTAAATAGCACTTAGCAACAGCTCTCACCAGCTTTTGCAGGTGTGGGATGCTCAAGTTTCTGGGTTGGTGGGAAGGTTGCCAGAATGGCTCTCCAAAATTAGGCAGTTTGTTATATTCCACTTAGTTCAGGTCAACAGCCTGTACCTGGGATTTATCCAGGTCATTATGTCAATAATACATAAACTTATTGGCAGGTTAGATTTAAGCCAAGCACTGACTTCTTTGCACTTTATGAGCATTTCTGATATTGAGGGGAGGGGAAGAACAGTCCTAACTTAGCAAAAATCCCATGCTTATGATGAAAACTGAAATAGTTTCTTTTATAGAGATGATGAGTCTTATAGATATGTTTAAACAGATCTTTTTCTGAATTTCTTTTTATCATGGTGGGTTAGTCTTTTACAAAATTTCGTGCTGCAGAACTTTGCTTATTTATGTAACTGAAATATTATCATGATTCTAATTTATGAGCTTTAGTGAGACAGCACTATCTGGCATGGTTCCAGTATGATTCCTTTAATTATTGACCGAAGCCCCACTAGTAGGATGTTTTAAAGGGATGCAAAGTCTTTTCTGCTGAGTGCATCTATTGTTTTTGCAGTCATTTTCATTCGGTTTTTTGAGTTTTTTTAAAGAAAAATATCCATTGAAGTCAAAGAACATGCCTCAGATTTTATGCCACTTTATACTTTGAAGTCAACTTGGTCCTTGGAGTAAGCTAGAGCAATATCTGGCTTCTCAGATCAGTTCTGTGACAGAATACTACTCAAATGAGTAATTCAATTTAGTAAAACCATTTTATAACCACAGTAAATCTTTGCTCAGATCACTCATTGGGTGTGATTACTTTGAGGCTGAAGTGTCTGCAAATTTTCATCAAGGTGTTTTTATAGAACATAATTTATAAATGCTTTACATTGCAAATCATCAGGTTTCTAATGCAGCAATGATTTGGGGAATGCTTAAAAAAAATAATCTGACGCATGGATGTCTTTAAAAATTGTGGTGTGACACCCAACTGATATCGAGCGTCCTATTTATAATGTGGGCCAAGCACCATGCTGTAAACCAGTTCCTATCATGATGATCAGATTGAGAATGAAATTGCATTTCTGTCAATTACTGAGTTGGCAACTGTTCAATATATCTTAGCAGCAAGATGAAGAGCGGCGTCGGCAGCTGAGAGAGAGAGCTCGTCAGCTAATAGCAGAAGCTCGATCTGGAGTGAAGATGTCAGAACTTCCCAGCTACACTGAAATGGCTGCAGAAAAGTTGAAAGAAAGGTCAAAGGCATCTGGAGGTGAGCTGAGGAACCTTGTATCTTATTCCTATGGTAACCTAGAAACCAGAGACCTTTTTGGGTGTCACTTTTATTTGTACTTCAAAACATTGTTGTTCATCAGGTGAATGTCTCAAAAGACCTGGCCATAGATGTGTTTCCTAAATCCCCATTGTGCCACCTAATTTTCAACAGTTAAGAGCATACATGTGATTGCAAGAAAAATATGTTGCGTGAATGAGTAGCTCATGTTGGCCCATTATTTACAGATTTCTTATTACTCACAGTTTCTTAGAATTTCTTGGTTGCTGGTTCTCTTCAATATATATTTTTATATAGGAACATGGACATAATTTTGGGGAAAAACAACATTTTAAATACTTAAGAAATGTTGTTTTGTATTAAATGTGTTCAAAAGAAGAGAATTTTAAAGGTGATCTGTGAGAGTTATGGGCAATAACCTTTTGACTTTAAATGGCAGTCTTTTGACAGACCACTTGCTTTTACAGGTTTTGAGTTGTAATATTGCTATAATGTTATTAAGCCGACTTTGAAATACCATTAAAATTCATATATCTGCCATTGCTATGAGCTGGAGTAATGTAGTGTCACTCAAACTCAAATGGGTGCTGAGCACACATTTCAGTGCAGGCTTCTTGCTCTTTTAATGTCTTCTACATATTCTAATGGAAATAGTGTTTCTCAAACTAACTCAAAATCATAAGCCAAAATGTAAGGAAAATCCAGCTTGATACTGACAATGCATGTAGATTCAACAAAAATATTTATTTCTTCTCTACTACATGTATTTTGTATGCCATAATATTTAAATACAGTCTTACTGCACCCTAAGCCCTACACTTCTGTTCCATTTAACACCAAAGAGAAAGCAGTGAGTTTTGCATCTCCCTTTGAGTCTGGTCTTCAGTTTTGCTCTCTTTGCCCAGTAAAGCAAGCTTGCCAACATAACTCTCTTTTGTGGCAAGTAGAAAAATTATATCCTTGATGGCAGTAAGACAGGCTGAGCCAAATGACACAGGACTTGGGTATTACCTAGGCCGGGGTGTTCCTCATCCCTCTTCACAGTTCATGATTCCCCATCCTACATTATTTCATTACTTCCTTCTCCCTGTGTCATCATGCCTGTGCATAGCTGTTCCTGCCACACCTTCTCTCAAAGTAAGGTCTTTGGTTCTATCCTGGGTGCTCAGCTGGATAACAGTGACTCTGTTTTGTTGCAGTGACTCAGTTGTAGAGTTGCTAAATATCCCAGTGTGCTGCTTTCTGGGATGTGGTTGTCCTCTTCATATTTTCCTCTGTATTTTGCCATTTCTCTTCCTGCCCTTCATGCAATTTGTAAGCAGTCAGAGAGGTAGCTGTGCATATATACTGAAGAAAACTGTATTTGTAGGGGGAGATTGCATATGCACCCAGAGAGTTTACTGTTACTAAAAGAGCGGACAGAATCAATGTTGATGACAACTCATTTATAAAGCAATCACCACTCTACCTATTGGTTTTTATTCAGCTTTCTACTTTTGCATTGATTTTTAATTCCTACTTGGATTTTTTTTTTTTTCATGCAATAGTTTGGCCAATCTTTTTGAACTTCTCTTGGACCTAAAGTTTTCATTCCCTGTCTTGTTTTATCTCTCTTTGCTCTTTTCATGTCAGTGTGCATTTTATAGCATTTTCTTCTGCTTCGTCCTTCTCAAAGAGTTTTCCTTTTGGCACATCTTCCACATAATTCTTCCACACCACAGGTATTTTCAGGTGCTACACCAATTCTCCCCTAAAGAAATTAATTTTTCTAAAGTCTAGTAGTTCTGTGAAATGGCACCAACACTTTACAGACCAAATTAATTGGAATTACTTCTGGGTTTAGTCTTATTTGGTTTTTCAATTTCCACCAAAAATTAGGATTTAATAGACAGTCTCCTTATTACTACTGGACTTTGAATGTTTCCCCTAACTGCATTCATATTTTTAATGTGTAGAGTCCTGTATTCCCTACACAATACTCAAGACAAGCTTATTATCTTGTGTTTTCTGAGCTCTCTTGTCCATTATACATCATTAATCTTTTCTTCTGCATTGATTGCAATTACTTTTTGATTTACAAAAAGGGAATGTACCAAATAATTTTACTCTCAATTCAATTATTTCAGGGAAAAAAGTGACATTTCAGCTCTGGGATTCTGGAGTCTTTAAAGACTGACTTCTTCCTTACAACTGTAGGTAAAAGCGTGATCTCTTCCATTGTTTCTATATGCTCATTAAGAATTTCACGCTTTGGCGCTGGTGCAATATTCTTTGTTAAAAGGCTTTATTTAACCAAGGTCTGAGAAACTCAAATGACTATGGCAAGTTGAAACTTTCCTGGATAAGCAGCATCCCTAACTATGAAATCCAGTCTTTTTCATAGGTTATTTGGCATGTGAGACAGAAAATACTTCTTCCTGCCAACTGCCAGAGGGTTTGGTATGGCAGCTTCAAATTTATTAGATGTCCTATTAGCTTCGGGCCGATAAGCGGATGCCTTGAGATGGATCCAGGGACAGTATCGAGATAGAGATCCAAATATCCCCCCTTTTCCTAGCAGCACTGGGACAACAGAATTGACATATTATCTAGGAATTGTCCCTGAGCAGTGGAACACCCGTCTGCTCTTCTGGGATTTGGGTGGTGTGTTTTCTTTACTCTCTGGCACATCTCCATCCTTTATTTGAGCTGGCGTCGGTGTGAGGAAGTGGCTCGGACCCGGGGGTGGTGAGGACAGGGCATGTTCAAGATTTCACTTCTGAGGCAGTGGTCTTCAGGGAGTGTATGTGGTGGCACAGCCTTACTCATCATGCTTAGTCTCCAGCTCATGGAATGAGTGTTAGGTCCTTAATATTTTTAGCAGGCAGTGTTTCTATCTGTCGACAGTTACTGCTGTAATTTCTTGTCCTGACATCAGATTTCTTGTACACAGAACCAGTATTTCAACTCTGCATTTCTTCCATTCCCTGCCTTTGCTGCCTTTATTACTGTGCACAGGCTCCTGTCACATCCTGTAGCCTTAAAGAGAACTCTGTACCTGGAAGTAAATAAACGAATTATCTCAACATCCACAAGCCTGAGGGATTTCCCAGAGACACTGCTGAAGGCTGGAGATATCTTCCCTGAAGAGCAAGTGCTGTTTGTGCAGCTTCTCCCAGTAACGTGATCCAGCCCCCATCAGTGCTTTTGCTTCACTATGAAAATTATTCATTTTTCATTTAATCTAGAAATTGGTGCAGTCAGCTGCAAATCCTTCACATGTGGACAAGCTTAAACCAAGTCAAGAGAATGTCAGTGTAACCACAAATTAGGCCTGACCTTAATCTGAGTAGTAAGACATAAGAGCTATAAAATGCCTCTGGGTCCTTTTCCACCAATATTCTGGCCTTTCCACATGGTTCCAAAAAATACTTATTTCCCTCTCTCCAGTCCAGACTGCAATCCATGCTGTGCAGGAGATGGTCAGTGCTTTTAAGTTGTTGACTCAATCCTTTATCTTTTATTTTGTTCATTCCTTCATGACATAGTAAAGCTTTACTGTTTTTCTGGGATTCAAATTTACATACTTTCCAAGGAAGCAGTACTTCAGTCCTTCAGTCGTTTTCTAAATATCTGCCCTGGTTCTAGACCAAGTGCTTTAAGTTTTTCACACTAGCAATTTGTTCTTTTCATCAAAGATATCTGCTACGTCTTCATCATGTTGTTCCTTTTATCATTTATAATTGCAAAATCTTGTTGTAACATGCTGCCTAAACACATTTCCCTTTTAATATACTGGAAGAACGTTGAACTGGAAAAAAGCCCCAGAGTAATTTAAATCAAGGAATCTAGATTTTTAAAGATAGTTGAAAAATTCTGAAATTACTTCAAATTACTGCTCTTAATTGATTTTTTTTTAAATAAAGTGTAAATGTCCTGATAATCATATTCAAAGTCTGCCAACCAGTTTCTGGTACCAGAAACTGGTGTCTTCCACATTGCCATCTCTTTTGTTTCCTAAAGTGGTGGTGTCAAAGGCAGTGCCTCTGATCTCATCTTGCTATATTAAATTAAAGAAAATAAAATAATCTAATATAAGCATTCCCTTAGTATGCAGGAGTCTTAAACCCTGTCATCTTGTTTAGATTGTTTTGACACATATAGCATGCAGTGGGGTGACTGGTAGCTGTGAGCTGACCTTGTGAGCTGGCTCCTTTGGGTGATTCCAAAAGTCATTGCCTGCTTCTAGGCCCAGGTGGATTTGGTTTCCCATGAGAGTGTCTCTCTTTCTTCCCTTCTGCCTCTTCCACAGTAGCCCAGTCATGCTTTCATTGTGCCCCTGTTCACTCCAGGATGTATCTGAGAGTACCTTGGCCTGAGTGCTACTGAATTTCTCCAACATCATCATGAAGGATTTATAATGGTGTGCAAAGTCCAGCTCCTCATCAGAAACAGTAGAGCAGCTTTGAAGGAAATTCAAAACCATCAAAACCACCAAAATTGCTGCTGTTGTTGTTTTACCATTCTCTGTTTTCTCTTCAGTTTGCTTTTTATCCCTTTACTTTTTGTCCTTTATTCCACTTCATGAAGATCATGCTGTGCCGTTCTACTTTGTTCACTTATCTCTGCACTTCCTGAAACAGCAGGAGTCCAGATCCCAGGATCACCTGTATGAGTTTAAGTGGAAACAGAGGGGGTGTCTCAGAGAGTTGGGAGTGTTTCACACCTGAAGCACAGTCTGTCAGGTCACAGGTCTGGTCGCAGATCTTGGATTGGCTGCAAGGAGATGTTCTTCTCCATCCCTCTGGCTCAATCTGGGGCAGCTTGGAAGAAAGCTGAGCCTTTTAGAGCCCAAGGAGAACACATGGAGGGGAGCCCAGGGAAGTCATGGTGCTCAGCTGAAGCACAGGGGTCCTGCTTCACAGGCTGCTGCTCCATCACACACATGGTGGATAAGTGGGACACTGGAGTGGGAACTTTTTTCTCCTGTCTGTGCCAACAAGAGCCTTACCCTATATCAGCAGAGGTCTGTGAAAGATGTTGATTAGTTACAGGGCAATTGAGGGAGCAGCTGGTTTGGAAAAAGTAGTAGACATAAAAAAATCAACAGGCTCATAAAATGGGAATTATAGGTGCTGTGGAGATAAAGGGATAAAGATGCAGTTGTATGACCTTCATGACAGCAGTGTGGGCCTAAAGTGCAAGCTTCAGGGCTGGGAATGAGGTTGAGTGTGTTTCCAAGCCATGAGTGATCAGCACCAATCCTGGTCCAAACCTCTGGGATTCAGAATTATGGCATCATGGTACAATATTTAGGATCCTTTTTGTTTATATGATGTTTGAATATACCCATGTCCTATATTTATAGTTTGTATTTTTTTGTCCTGTCTTGATATTTTAAAGTTCCTTTAGTTACTGTCTTGTTTCTTCAGACATACTTTAGCCTCCTCCTTTTTATCATTTTTACACACATGCATGTGTACATAGGAAAAAAATGTTAGTGGAAGTCTGAACAAGTGTAGATACCATTTGATATGAGATCTAAAAGTGAGTAAATATAATGTATCTACTTACTTTGAAAGTACTAATCTAGCTTTTATGGACTTGAATTTCATTATATATTTGTATTGAAAATGTGAGTCAGGATTTTTTCTGGGATCTGCTTCACAATTCAGAACTTGCTATTTGGTCTTCTTCAGGTTACTTACTCTTTCTGTGCCATAATTTACCTACATCATCATCATAACTGTAATTATAATAATCGCCAACTTCATAAAACATTATGGGGCTCATTTATGAGTTATATTCATAAGCTGCTCTGAGAAACTTGGTAGAAAGATTCCATAAAAATATAATTACAATTATTATTTTATTTAAAATGTGTGTAGCTTACAAACAATGCTAATGAAAAGTAGTGCAGTAAAGCACTTTTAACTTATTCATCAATCACTTGGATGAAGGGGCACATGCCTGCTCAGCAAGTTCACTGGTGCCAGGAAGCTGGGAGCAGTGGCTGATACCCCAGAGGGCTCTGAGCCCTTCAGAGGGACCTGGACAGCCTGGAGAGATGGGCAGGGAAGAACCTCCTGGAATTCCACAGGGGCAAGTGCAGGGTCCTGCACCTGGGCAGGAACAGCCCCAGGCACCAGCACAGGCTGGGGTGACCTGCTGGGCAGCAGCTCTGCACAGAAGGACCTGGGGCTGCTGCTGGACAAGGAGCTGTCCCTGGGCCAGCCCTGCCCTGGGGACAAGAAGGCCAAGGGGACCCTGGGCTGCATCAGGAACTGCATTGCCATCAGGGCAGGGAGGTGATCCTGCCCCTCTGCTCAGCCCTGGGGAGGCCAGTCTGGAGTGCTGGGTCCAGTTCTGGCATCCTCAGGACAAGAGAGACCTGGAGCTCCCGGAGAGGGTCTGGCAGAGGGGGACAGAGATGATGAAGGGACTGGAGCACCTCAGTTCTGAGGAGAGGCTGGGGGAGCTGGGGCTGCTCAGCCTGGAGAAGAGACACTGAGAGGAACCTCATCCATGTCTGTCAGTGCCTGCAGGGAGGGGCCAGAGCATGGACCAGGCTCTGTCCAGAGGCAGTGGGACAAAGGGGCAGGAGCTGAGGCTCAGGAAGTTCCACCTGAACATGAGGAAGAACTTCCCTGTGCAGTGCCTGAGCACTGGGACAGATTGCCCAGAGGCTGTGGAGTCTCCCTCACTGGGGATAGCCAAGAACCATCTGGACACCATCCTGTGCCTTGTGCTCTGGGATGGCCCTGCTTGAGCAGAGAGGTTGGAGCAGATGACCCACAGTGGTCCCTTCCAGCCTGACCCATCCTGTGGTTTTGGGAAAGCAGCAATTCATGAGTGTGCTCTCACTGTACCTGACATAGTTGCTTACTGAGCATGATGTTCCAGGTGGTAGCATTCCTCCTAGTACAGGAGGAGACTTTAAAACCTAGGCAAGGTACAGTGATCACTGCTGTGGGATGTACTGTACAAGGTGAGGAGTAGCAAGTCTCACCAAGCTGGGAACTCAGTACCTGGAGCCTTTCTGAGGATACAGGAACTGAAGGTCCTTCTGCTGCCCAGACCCATCTGAACCTGAACATGGCGGCTTTGGCACCCATTCTGCAATATGGAGAACTGGGAGCCTGGGGGAAAACATTTTGACTCAAGTTACCAGAGGTTTGGCACAGGGAACAGCCACCGCTGAGGCCAGGCTCTGCCTTTATTGGAGCAGGAGTTTCCAGCAGAGACCCCCATATGTTTAATGAATTGCTTCAGTTTAAAGATACATCCAGAAGTGGACAGACTGGAGTCTTCTTCCGGACTTATTTAATTATTTGCATTTTAATCATAACTCAGCTTGTTCCCTAAAGCATTCATTTTTTTTTTTTGAGTGATGTGTTGCATGTACATATGGAAATACTAACCTTAATGCTGTGTGTTCCTACAGATGAGGATGAGGATGATGATAATATTGAGATAGATACTAATGAGGAGGCTCCTGAATGCTCTGTTACTGGAGGTGGAGATGAACTTACTAACCTAGAAAATGACCTTGATTCAACGGGTAATTTAAATAATGGCTATTTTGTGTATTTTGCATGACTAACACTCCATCATCATATAAATACTGATGTGCTGCTTGTCTCTCTGTCAGCTTTATTCCCATGTGCCTTTTCAGGTCTCTTAAACCCTAATGTTTAAAATCAACGAAATCATTATTTTGAACAATGTCAGACTTAAATGTCTCTCTTGCTCTTTTGATGGGGAAGGGGGCCCTTAGCCACATGGGTAAGGCAGAGCCACCTGAGAGCACCCTGCCTCAGGTGCTCTGGGTTATGCCACGTGGGCAGAGGGATGAGCAATTGTGTGGGTGACTACAGCTGCCACTCTGCACTGCCATCATGGCCCATCTGCTCAGGGAAGAGGAGCAAATGTGTCTTTCTGTGTTCATATAGACTTGGTGTCTCTCTGGTGCCTTCCAAGGACCAGTTCATGTGTTTACACGTTGTTGCCCCAGTGAGGGGCATGGAGGTATAAATATGAGCAGAAGCAGTCCTATTTACTTAACAGTGTTCAAATAACAAGGGTTTTATAAACACATGAAGTCACAGGAGTGTTACTCCCCCCTTTCAAAAAAAAGCCCAGCTGGAATTTAGGTGTTAAATGTGGTGCTGAATACATTGCAATCCTACTGTTAGCTCAGACCTGGAGTAACCTGGCCAGTACAGGACTGTGTCTTGAAACAGGCAGTACAAAAGAGAATATCTTCAGCATCCTCTGGCTTGATTCTGCCCATGCCAGCTAGACCCAAATGTGTAGTTCATAATATGTTAAATCAGAACATTATTTAGTGTTTTTTCTTTGTAAATTAAACCAACAATGGTGTGTACATAGCACTTTGTAGTCTTGCTTGCATGCAAAGGATTTGAGTAATGTCCTTTATTTTTTTCTGCTTGAGGATTTCCAGACACATAAGAAAATATATTTAGTGTTTCCAGCACTTGAATTTAGTTTACTTAAATCAGAATCCTGTCAAATAATTTTCCAATAAAAAGTGGGTAATTTTAGAAGGAAGAGAAGCTGAATAATTGAATAGTCCTGTCCTATTGCCCAGTGACCTACCAACATTTATTTCTGTGGGCCTTTTTTTCTGAGATGTACCTTTTCAGGGATACAAACCCACTGCCCAGTTCTCTATGTCCACCATGGGGAGACATCCTGGAAAAGACCTGGGACATGATTCTGCAGTTCAGTCTGCACAGTAGCCAGGGGTACAGACAAGTAAGAAAGAAGATGGGCAATAAAACAGAAAGCAGTCTAGTGCTGTGGTAGAAATTAGACTACATGGATTTTGGTTTAAATCTGCCAGTCATACCAAGTGTAGGCTTAATCTCCTGGAAACACCTAAAAGTACAACTGTTAAGTGACATCTCAGATTTGGGATCATTATGGACCGTCTTAATTAGTCCCCTGCTGAATCTTAGCCCCTCTTATCTCTCTCAAGAAGAGGAAACTTGTTTTTACTCCTTCTTGGTTTTAAGTACTGCTTCTGTCTGTATTTGTCAGTGTTTCTACGTGTTGTGAACCTCTTATATCATGGTTATTACATGATGTTTATGTATAAACCCACAAGAACGTGCATGTACTTACATGTGAGCCTCAGTTAAGGACACCCTGACTGGGTGTGCCAGAGGAAAGGGAAACTATCCTTTTTCATAATCCAACCCAGCCCACTGCTGCTGGAGACAGGCAGCATTTGACTGCCCACATGCCAAAAATGTTTTGGCTAATATGCATTGGAGTGCTCCAAACCTTGGAAGGAGCTGTGGGGCTAAACAGTCATGGCTCCACTTTCCACACCAGCTAGAAGTCACCACCCTGCAGTGAAAAACTCAGGTTGTGCCTGTGGGAAAACACAGACCTGCTCTTTCCTCTGCCTGTGACCCAAGGCCCAGGTGTAAGTGCATCCCATGTGCAGGTGATGCTCTGCTGGCTCCATGCAAGGGTGATTCCTCCCATGGGGCTGCATGTAGAGTGTGTGTCTGGGGGCTTCTGTGCCAGTGTTCCTCTGCTCCCCTGCCCAGGGGCAGCTCCACAGTCTGTGCTGCAGCTTGCTATTAGCACCTTCCTCCTCCTTATGTGTGCATGTGTGTGTAGGTAACTCCACGTGTAGGTGGGTTACAAATTCACACAGTCAACATTGACATACAGAATGAGTATTAGTGGGAGGTAAAGTTCTCAAATGCTGTTTATTTGGGCTCTGATCCAGGTTGCTAAAATTGATTAAAAAATTTGAGGGCTTCAGCAGACTTCGAGTCTGTCCCTTTGATGCAGTTCTGAAGCATTTTATGATTCCTAGTTTCAACATATTCTATGAATCATAGTAAATTATTACTATAAAGTGGTCTTTTTTGATACTGAAATTTTAGGAGAAGCTGTGCCGAGAAGGATGAACTAGTAGTTCATAAACTCGAGGAGTTATCAGTATGTAAATTATATGATAAATTTTCATCTTTAAATAAATGGCTTTTTAAGCATGTTTTTATACCAAAGTATAGGTATGTACCCATTGGGAGTAACTTTAAACATTATCTACTTTCTGTGTTTTTCATCTGCTGTCTGCAAGCATGTTTACTTGTTCAGCTAAGAGTCATGTATGTTTCCCAAGGAAAAAATCTATGTATGTTACACAAATCTGCACCAATCCCAATCACAAAAACAATTCCTTCTATTATTTTTAAGTTCAAAATGATAGCAAAGTGAATTAAATCTACCTTTTAAATTCCTACATTGTTGTAGCGAGTCTGCATTGAAATGCATCTCACTCTGTTGTATGTGGTATTTGCATATTTAGCAGAACAAAACAGTAAGTTGGTGGATTTGAAGCTGAAGAAGCTCCTAGAAGCTCAGCCACAGGTGGCAAATTCACTCTCCAGTGCTGCTCAGAAAACTGTAACAGATAGCTCAGAGCAAGACATTAAGGTAAGTTTTGCTTAATGCTTTTGTTTTGGTACCTGTGTGTTATGATCAAGGGTTTGTATTTTGTGAGGAGGAAAATATTTCTTACTGAATCTTTCAGAGTCAGAAACACAGAAAATCTTCATGGCAATGCAGTTAGGTTTGCAATGCACTGGGTTTTTTCCTGTTGATTGATCAACACGTTTTCTTTTTTTTTATTTTTTTTTCCTTAATCTTGATCCTTGTCATTGGCAGAACATTAACAGCTATAAGAAGCTCTCTCAATTCTCCTGCTCAGGTTGTTACTGATATCAGAAATGCAGCACGGGCTCCATCCTGCTGCTGGTGCAATCAGCAGCTGGACTACCTGACCTGAATGGAAGTGGGGTTGGACTCTCAGAGATTTGTTTCCCTCCCAGTCGTGGTCCTCTGTTTTTCCTACATTAAAATTAAGCTGTGGTACACTTTAAAGGCTTCCATACTTTGGGTGCTTGATGAGTGCTTCTGAGAAAAACGGACACGAGTATGTGGTGTATATGGGCACTTTGCCTATTCTTAATGTTCACCACTTCAGCATAAAGTGCCCACCAATCAATTTTCCATTTCATTTTCTTAATTAGACCCCTTTTGTTCTCGCTATTCTATTTTTTAAAAATAGTCCCTGAATGTCATTAATATCCCTATGGCTCTGGGGCACTTCCAGTTGGGTATAACTTTTCACCCACCTGCAGTCTGTGGGGAGAGCACTGCTGACTGAAAGGATTTCCTTCCCCAGATACAGAGATGCTTTGAAGTCCCAAAACAATGACTTTCATTGCTTTTCCCTTACACTGTCGGTTCCTATAAATTGGTGATGAAAGTGTGTGGCAGCAGCAGAGGACTTTCGGTCTCTATCTTTGAACAAAAGGAAGCCTGGATCAAGTCTGATTTTTGCGTTCAATTTAGCTTTCTGCAGTGGATTTAATGCAAAATGAAGCTGGCCCAAGAATAATACAATGGATTGAAAAGGCTAACTGAATTAGTGGGCTTAGAGGAATACATTTGTAAAGTGGCAGAAGTCCCTAGTCATAAAAAGGTTTCTTAAAATGGGATTTACTAGCTAATCACACTGATATTTTAGCATGTTGCCAGGCCTAAAAAATTAGCCATGTTTGTTTATTTTGGTAAAGACTCTAGTTTAGGCTGTCAGATGGTTATTATACTAATAACAAGAAGCCATCTTTTATTTAACCAAAATCTTACAACCACCTGACTAGTGCTGCTAAAAAGTCATCCAGAGGTATAAGCATTACTTGTTTAAGCCTTAATTCTGTGCAATGACACACAGGCTGCCTCTTAGGGTAATTTGGTATCATCTAACCTGACAAAAAATTGTATTTCTCTATAAAAAGCATTTGTGAATGAGGTTGATTTTTTTTAAGGTTCTCCCACAAAAAGGTGCAACTTAACAGTTTATCTCTGCATGCGTCTTTTCTAAGGAAGAGTTGAAAGGCGGCGTTATAAGGAATATATGGTGTCCATCTGTTCTCATGGAGCTCTTGGCATTGAGGTGGATTTATTTTTTAATAAAATGCAGTTTACAGGTTTCTAAATGAGGCATTCTGTGTTTGTGGAAAAGGATAAACTGTTACCTTCCCTTGGGGATTGTGTATCCCCGGCCTCCTTGAGGCGAGAGAATAGGCCGTTGGAGAACTCCCTCATTACCGATTGTCTCAATGCAGAGGAAGGGCAAAGTCTTGGTAGCTTTTGATAACCAGTTTCAGCATTCAGCAGGCTTAGCTATTAGTCATGCATCTTAGCCTTTCCCTATTTACTTTCAAAACACTTAATAAAAATAATAAAAGATTAGGTATAAAATGAAATATTTGTTTGGTACACAGCACCTCGGTATCTGCAGCTTCCACACACCACAGTGGTTCAGTCTTCTGGGATATTTTGTGTTGATAGAATCATTTGAATTTGTTACCAGTATTAACATAGGAAGCCCTGGAAAAGATAATTGTAGTTTCCTTAGCTGTAAAGGGCTTACTTACAAATCTGGCTTTGGAAAGTTATAGCTGATGAAATGCAGTTCAGTGGGGTAGCATTATAATCCTACCTTTTAGACTTCATCCAGCATTAGTGGTTTATCTCAATGGGCATAAAATTAGAAACTAGTTCTTCTTGTCATACAAGTCTATGGCACTACAGAAAACAACAGATTTCTGTACTGGGCAGGGAGAGAGGCTAAAGGCAACACGCTTTAAAATGATACAGATCGTGTTCAGGGGCAGAGACGCTGCGACTTGGCAGCAGCACACGCAGGTCTTGGCACAGCAAAGGTGCAGAGGAGCGAGTTTTTGTTTAAAATGGGCATCGCTGGCAAATGCCGGTCACAATGAAGAGGTCTGCTTGGTAAAGAAGTAGAGAGTTCTGCAGGAGGGTGCCCACAGAGCAAAAAGCCAGTCGTTGCCACCACATATTGAAAAAAAAAAAAAAAAAAGGAGAAGGAAAAGTTAATCACTCTTCTACTTTTTTCCCTGCAGCTGAGACTTCCATCCAATATAAACCACAGCCTGAGTTGTGAAATCCACTTTGTAAAAGCTGTGTCCTGTCCCCTCACAAAAACATACCTTTCAAATTAATGTCTTCCCGCGTGTAAACAAAAGAAACTGTTGTGTGTCTGGTTTTTTCCCAGCAGAATGGAACAGAGGAACATCGTGCTGAGCGATCACAAAAAGCAGCAGAACGGTTTAGAAATCCCGTTGTGTTCAGCAAGGACTCGACCGTCAGGAAAACTCAGCTCCAGTCTTTCAGTCAATACGTGGAGAGCAGACCAGGTAGGAGAAAATATAAAACCTGTTTTCCCATCTTATGATTTAATAATATTTAACAATAAATATATGAAAACCCGATAATGTAAGTCCACATTTCAATACATAAATATCAAGCTTTATAATAATTTTACATGTCTTTTCCCTTTTTTCAAGAGATGAAAAGGCAGAGATCAATACAGGAAGATACAAAGAGAGGAAATGAGGAGAAGGCTGCGATAGCTGAGACTCAGAGGAAGCCATCAGAAGATGAAGTGCTTAATGTATATTAATTTTTTGTCTGGTTTCATGATTGCTGATAATTCCAAACTGTATGTGGAAATAGTGCCTTTATTTGTTAAAATGAGATGTTAGGGTTTTTTAGATGTCAATCTCCAGTGCATTCAAAGCAGAGTGAGAGGGGTGCACTGTTGAATTAGTCTGCAGTGTGGTGATAATTGTCAGATAAAAAAAATGAATTTTTCAGAGTTCCACAGCCCCAGCTTCCTTGAGACATTTCCATCAGGGCACTTCCCATAAAGAGATTCCAGTATTGATCTACCGGGAGGATTTTAATTATTACAATAGCAGATACCGCAGAGCTGCAGTTAGAGGGAAGAGTCACATGAGACCTGCTAGAATTTCTCAGCCAACCCATTTTGTTGGCTTGGGTTAATGGGTGTTCAACCTTTCCATTATCCAGATCAGCCGTGAATTACTAGCTGAATGATGTTTGCATTAATATAATATATATGGTAATTTCTTCACTTAATTAACGGGGAGGTTCAGCTCAGTAGGGGTATGGGCTGATCATGTGTAAAATTGATTTGTGAGGGAAATATTTGATAGACCGCAGGGAGAAAGCTGGTTTTGATGGACAGCTGCGGGACAGAAGCAGGAAGAACCAAGTTTTAACCTGAATTTTTTTTGTCTGAAAGCACAACACAGCCTTTGAGGGTGGTTGTTTGTTGGTCTCCACAGTTTATCTGAACACATTTGTCATTTTTGCTGAGGCAATCTGGAGCTGAGTAGCAATTTTGTACTGCTGTCATATCTACACCAAAACATCGAACTTTTTACGAGCCGGAGTTATTTTTAGCCCAGTAGTACTTTTGCAGAGCTGAAAAGGTCTGGCACAGTGAGTTCACATTATATATGCAGATGATACACATGAACTCTTGGGATATTACAGCCTGACACAGCATTTCTTTTCATCTTCTAATAGCAATTGTTAACAATTATACATGCTGACATTAGGGAAGTTTTCATACTATTTTCAATTAATTATAGTTGATGAAAGGCAATATATTGCACATCACTTCAACTACCCGGAATGAATTTTTTTCTTTCTTCAGGGTCTGCTCTCAGGGAGTTTTGGTTTTGTTGTTGCTGTTTTTCTGGCTATACAACAGGTAGAAAAAGGTTTTCCATTAAAGATGCTACTGTTGGCTATTGTGTAGGAAGAGAGGGACCAGATTAATGTCCTTAAATTTGGATATCTGAAATTTCAAAGTTCTGTGCTCATTGCTGGTCCTGGGAGCTCATGCATGCTGTTAACTTTCACTTTGAACATGTCTTTATTTGAAATAATATGCTGATGTGTTTATTATGCCTTCTGCCTGCATATGAAGCTGAATTGATTATTTCAGACACATTTACAGAAAAACAACTGAAAGTGTTCAGTGAAAGTATCTGAGACCCTTATGCAGCAACAAGTTAGCCTCTAGTAGGGAAATAAGTCTCAAAATGGAAAAAGCCTGTGTATTTTTCTGTTCACAAATGACAGTGATTTTTGTTTCTTCCTTTACAGGGTGTAGATGAAACATGAAATAATTTTGTCAGGGTTGTTTTTTACCTATTTAAAGCCCAGGCTCTGGGTCAGGTGTAGGAGGAAAAAAGTTCATGGAAGGTTAGTTGGAAAGAGTAACATGTTTATCTTAACTTATGCAAAAACATGCTTCAGGAATTACATTTTAGCATTGTGTACAGCCACAACACTGTGTGAAAGTTGTTGAGCCACATGAGAATAAGTTGGAGGTACTGAATGCCTTTGCTTGGGCTCCTATGAGACAGGCAAACGCTTGGAGCTCTGTGTGGTCATGTGCAGGGCAATGCTGAGGAGTTACAGGGTACAAGAGGCAGACTTGGCTTGTTAGAGTGTTCCCACAGCTTTCTTGGTAAGGTTCAGTAGGGTTTATCCACGTGGCATCCCTGGGCTGCCTCCTGGCCAGGTGTGAATGGTGCAGAGGCAGGACAGCTCTGTTGGTCCCTGTGCACCTGAGTGCCTGCCCAGGGCCTTGTCACCACTTTCCAGGATGAGAGCTGGAGTTAATTAGTGGTGTTTTTACAGATCACCCTGTGGGCAGGCCAGTTCCTTCAGTCAGGGAAACCCAGAGGAGCAGGATGGCCCAGGCTGGGGGCCCTCAGTGCTACAGTTGGCTCAGAGGAGCTAAACAAGCCGGGGATCTTGTTCGGGGTTTGGTTTTAATCTTAAAAGCCCACTTTTTACTTGTCATTGGACACTCTTGTGCTAGTTTTTCTAGCCCTGAAAGTTAATGTTTTAAAACTGAATCAGACCTGAATGGAGTAGAAATGGCACATTAAATAGTACTTTATTTGTATTACTTTTCTTTTCATGGCACTTTTTTACAGCAGCTGTTAAGCACTTAGAAATAATTAAAGGAATTTCAAAATAACTGCCAGCTGGTAAAAAACTGCAAAATCAAATGTTCCCTGAGGAAAAAAACCAGGGTATTTTAATAAACAAATAAGGACATTTGGCAAAATTGTAAAGTTTATGAAATGTGTTAGCTTTTTGGTAGTGAGCATGATATTTGGTTGTTTAGGTAAGTGCCTTACTAAGTGTTTGTGGAAAGGAAAAATGCAACTTACAAGTGATGTTTTTTCTTCTTGTTTGTTCTCTTTAACAGAAAGGGTTCAAAGACACCAGTCAGTATGTTGTAGGAGAATTGGCAGCACTAGAGAATGAGCAAAAGCAAATTGACACCCGTGCCGCGCTGGTGGAGAAGCGCCTTCGCTATCTCATGGACACAGGTACGGTGCCCAATTACACTGTAAACAGTTTTGGCAAATTGAGCGTTCACAAACTCTTATAGAGTTTTGGAAGTGTGAATCTTTGAAGCCTGAATGTTCAGCAAAACTGCCTTGAAAATAAAAAGGCTGCGATTTGCAGCCACCTCTCTGGGCCCTGGTGATAAGAGTGCCTTCATGGGAAGTGATAACTTGCCCTGATACCGTGTGAGCCAGCACTATTGAACAGTGTGCTCATCCATGCAGAGTTGGAATACACATCTGTGCCTCATTGATATGCCACTGCTTAAAAAAAAAAAAAAAAAAAAAAAAAAAAGTAAGATCTTCACTGTTCTACTGATTCAGTGGGAAAAAAAAATTTGGCCAGCTAAAGCCATGTACTGCATGAAACAGCACAATACATGGAGGAAGGCTCCATTGACTAGATCACTGAAATTTAAGAATACTATCTGGTTACTGATGCTCCGCAATTATTTTACTTGTTTATTTTCAGGAGGATAGGTTTTAAAAGTCTGTAATACTTGGTGTTGTAGGTGCCATTGAAAGGATTAAAACATATGGGCAATTTTTTGTTAAAAGCATAATGGTTGTGGCTTCAACGATGAGCTTTAGATGGGTATTAAGTGCTGGTGGTCATCAGAGATGGAGAGGTTAAACCATATCAATTGTAAACAAAAGGTGCTTTGGTGTTTCAAAAATAAATAGTGTTGTGGATCCAAAAAATGTTCTTCCTGTCCAGGGGAAAAAAAGTTAGTTGGTCCAGATTAATTTGTGGGTAAATTGACTTTATTTGATGTCATAAGCTTGAAGCCCATCTTTAACTGAAATAATAGGTTTTAAAGTAAATTTGAATCCAGTGTTGTGTTTTGTAAAACAGATGAATTGACTTCAGTTAAAGTTCAATACTTTGAAATGAGCCTGCCACTTGTATCCAAATATTAGGGTGTTTTTTTCAACATATTTACTTTCTCACGTGCTGAAGTTTTTTGATTTTTTAAACTAATTTTACAAAAACATGTAAATCAGAAACTATTTCCATGCTGAGTGATGCTTGTTTAGTAGGACTTTTATCTATTATGGTCTTTTGAAGCACTTTTTCAAATGCATTGCATCTTGATCTTTAGTTATTTAGCTAGAAAAAATGTGTGTGTTGTCCTGCACTTTTGTGTACTTTTTTGTATTTGTGAAATGTATGTTCTGCACAAAAGAGCCAATACAATATTTCACAAGTCTTATACGTACTCCAAATACTGCCTATAGATACATATGGTGTCATCAGCATAGCACCTGGGGATTTTAAAAACTCTAATATGCACATTATTATTTTATTTATGTCATTTCATCCATTTTAAAAGTGATTTCTTGCTGATTCAAATTTCTTGTATTTTGAAGTACGACAGAAGTTGCTTTATTCTTCCTATCAGATCCATGGTGAGGTTATTTTTTTTTATAAGTGTCCTGCATAAAATAGGAGTCCAGCACACAGCTGGAGAGTAAGAATGTAGTTTAGAGGTTTGTAATGAGAATACTGATAAATATCCATCACTTCTTGGACTGGGGAGAAGGGGACAAGTGGTGCAGCCGTAATAAAATATTTACTTTTACTTTTAACATTTTCTGAGCATTCAGGATTTAATTGAAAGCAATTGATTTGACAAGTCAATTATAAGCATCCTGTTTATGTTCTCAGCTAAAAAAATGCGATTTAGGAGAAAATATGTGAAAACTGGAGTTTTTAACCTATAGTTAACTTTATAGCTTTGAAAGCAGGGATTCTCAAACTTCTCTAACTGTGGTTCCCATCTTACCAGAGAGCCTTCAGAGGATCTGCTGCATCTCATCTCATTAGTGGCTCTCTTTGTCAGGATAGCACTTGGTTGTCTTCCATACCTCTCAATGGGAAGTGATTCCTCAAGCAGACAAATCAGGAGCTCATGCCCATGTCCTCATCCCAGCATCTTCTGTCAGAGTCTGGGCATCTTCACCTCAGTGTCTGACTGAGAGAGAGATCTGGAAATAAAAATGATGAGTCAACACCATATGACCTGCCTGCCTGCACGGGCCACCAAATGGTCTGTAAAGCCAAGTCTGAAGGAAGAAAGTAACCACAGCATGGTAGCTAGAAAAGCCAGGAAGGGCTGTTGATGATGATCTCGGGGTTTTGTACACACCAGAAAGATGAGAAATATGAAATGCTGCCAGCTCTCAGAATTGTTCTGAAAAGTCTTTTGATGTTTGAGTTTTCTGAAAATGCAGGCTTTAGGAACAAGGAAGAGACTTGGGCATTTTCACTTGTAGTGAAAAGATCCTGAAAACTAAACATGAAGGACAAGAACCACAAATGAATTGGTTTAATAATTAACGCTCTTTTTAAATCACATCTCTTTCTTAATTTTGTAGTGCTTGGGGTTGTAATACTGGAGAAGCTCAGGCAAGTAAAGGTCTCTGCTGACCTTATTTCTCAGCAGTTGAAGCAGGGTACCATGTTTGTACATTTGTGTCAGGAAGGGCTTACACTGAATGATCCTAAAAACTGTTTGCAGGGTCATAGTCCCCATCAGTGTGGGAGAACATTTGGTACTGGGATTTTCAGCATCGTTTCTATGTATGCCAAGACCATGCAAGATAAATTAAACAACTGAGAGACTGCCATCATGACTCGGTCATTTGCCTTGAAATTAAATTCAAGAAGGTAGAGCATGGTATGCTCAACCCTGTTGTGTCTGCTGGGGATTGGACCATATTTTCCTTGTCCACTGTGCTTGGCCTAGTTCTTTAGTAAGACTTACTAGGAAGAAAGCACTGTCACTTGCTTCTCATCCTTCTCCAGCACAGAACTGGGGGTGTTTTTTCCACTGGGGAGACTCTTTGCCACCTGGCAGCTCTTCATCCTTAGGAGTTCAAGTGTCCTTTTTGTTGCTTAGCCAGGAGGGATTTTTTCAGCCAGCAGCTTGAACATTATTCTGTATCATTCATTTCAAATCATACATTCGTTTCACAGGAAAAGATTATGGTATCCTCTTCCTGTGAATCGAAACATTTGTTTTAGTATTCCACCTGTCTTGGTGGGAATTTCCTTACTATGGGCTAGTGATAAGACCAGAAAGGTATAGTGACTAATGCTTGGGCACTACAGGCTTTGATAAATGTGGAAGTCCTATGGTTTCACCAAAAGAGAAGCAACTGCAAGTATAAAGAATGCATGTTCTTGGTTAGATCCCAGCTCGTAGCATTGTTAGATATTTCACATTTTAGAGAAAGTTTCTAGCACTTAGGATTGCAAATAAAACGTTGAAAATGCCACCCTGACTGTGATAGGGATGCAGTGGCTGTGGATGGCTGGGAGAAGTGGAACCTGGAGGTTCCCAATGCCCCACTCCCTTTCTGGCATAAACAAGGAGAGAGGAGTCCTTGAGACAGCTGCCTCCAGTCCATTCCCCAGGATGCAGCCTGGATTGCAGAGTATCCATTCCACCTCTGCCTTTGGAGCTGCTGCCCTCCGTGAGGGAAGGGCATCTAATGGAAGTGGGGCTGTAGGAAGACAGCCCAGGTCCTTGTCTGCACATGGATTGCCATTTTCCTGCTCTGCTAGGGAGCTTTTTTGGCTGGGGAAGACAAGTTTCTGGCCCTTGGCCAGAAGGGAGCTGATACTTTCAAAGTTCGTCAGCTAGGCGCAGAGTTTGGAACTGGCTGAACCTTTGCATTTCCGGTGCCAGCTGCTCATGATTTGACTAGAAACACTTTCCTAAGATGTGTGAAAAAATAAAAGTTATTAAAATTCTTGGTTGCTGATTTCCATTTGAATCTGAGTAGTCACACTTTTATTAATATACAGTAATTTATGTCAGTGGTGGCATAACCTCAGTCCTCAGTCTTTGCACTTATAATGAAAATGTAACCTCACCTTGTTCCAGCACAGTGTGGTTACTGCTCCGTTGCAAAGCTGTGAGGGGAATCAGTGCTTCAGTGCCCTGAGCTCCCTGGAATAACTTCATGGCACCTTTGCTGTTGCTCTTGGGATATAGGTAAGAGTTTATCGGAGGGATTTTGCAACATCCACCCTATGAAGGACAACACCACAAAAACTTGCTGGATGCAAGTCTTTAGAGAGAAGGCAGCCCAGACATTCAGGTAAGAGGAGTGAGTTGAATGATTGAGTATCAAAGTATCATGATCTAATATTATTGATTTTTCTTCTTCCTCTGTTATAATGGCTTGAAGCTAAATGATGACAGAGGTAGGATTGTCTTGCTTTCCTTGGGATTGTATTTACCCGTGTTGTGCCTAACCTGCTATGGGTAAAATAGTTTTGTCTCTGCTTCTGGCATTGTCTTCCTCCACTGCAAATTCTTCCATCATTGCATTTTAAGGTGTCCATCATCTTGATATCCAAATGCCAATTAAAATGCAGAATTATCACATAGCACAGTTAAAATAAAAGTCAAAGCATCCTGGTTTACAAATCTCTTATCTGAAATTTATCTCTTTTTCAGTCACTGTTTCTTCAGTAATTGCATAAACAAGTATTTGAAAAAAAATTGTAGCTATCAGATATTTTGTTATCTGGCCACAGGGTATGAAGTGTTTTTAATTGTTTTTCTGATTAACTTCAGGCTCCCAAATTCAAGTAGAAGCATATTTGTGTTTTCAATGTGAGATCCTGTACCTTACTAATGGATGAGTATGTTTGTGGTACTGTACAAGGATTAATGAAAATTAAAAAACACCCTCTGCTGCTGCTGATTGACCACTGATGGTAAATGTAATTGAATTAGCAGTGCACTAAAATAAATGTAGACAAAATAAATATAGACAAGAAAATCTGGTGAAAGCTTCTGTAATGTTTTAGATTAATAGGCATACAGAATTCTTCACATTTTTTATTACGTTGTCCCTAGATGAATTCAAAGTAATTGGGGTGGTTAATTTTATTTACACAGAGCCGTTCACAGCGCATTAAATAATAGAGATAATTGAACAAGAATTGTCAAGTGTGTACTGATATCAGACATATTACAGAAGGGAATGTGCATAAAACTTCATTTCTATGCAGCCATTGTTTATGGTAATTAAGTACACAGATTTATCCCTTGGTTGCCTTCCAAGCTTATGGCAACTGCTATTGTTGTGCTCCATTAATATGTAATCAGGAAATAGTTTAATTTTCTAATCTGCAGTTTGAGAATTCACTTTCTAACAACTCTTAATTACTGCATTGCCCTAATGATGCTCATGGTTAGGAAAACTGAACCAATAAACTCCATGGAAGAAGCCAGAGGGGATTATACTTCCAGAGGTGGTGCTTACTTAATAAACTTGTTATGCCTTCACCAGAGGGAGCTCAGTGTCCTTCAAAAGCAACTAATTTTATATTTCAGAGTTGTACATACCCACGGTGCGAAGAGTTAATGCGCAGCATGTGGTGGGGGTGGCTGCAAATGTGATTCACTAGAGAACCAGATAAGCGATGCTATCACCATTTTGGTATTTTTCCTACTTTATACTAATTCTGGAATTTAATTGCACAGGAAATAATGCAGGTGGTTTAATCTATTGTTTTAAACTGTCCTCGTGGGTTTATTTTTGTCAAGTTTGTTTTCGTTCATTAGCCACGTTAGCTTAACGCAGTATCGTGAAATCTTGCACAGACAGATAAGCTCTATGTATTGACAGGTATCTCATAGTTACTGTTTGCAGGGTGAATGTTAAACAGTAAAGGGGTTTTCTCTTAATCATTTGCATTCTCCACTGGCCCATCATTCACCTTGATTGCTATTTCCATGCCGCTGCTGGACCTAGTGCAACTCTAATGCCAGAACTGAAGTTATTTTGGGTCTGTGCTATTGCTCTATGATGACAATCCAGCCACTGGGATCTTGCAGTCTATCTGTGCTGACCCTGCCCAGAAGCATATGGTCTTCTTAATGAGATCTGAAAAATGAGAGTTAACATCTGCTGAGACTCACCATTGCTGTGGTATAATACACCTTGGTGTATTGGTGGTTCCTCTAAGTGTAGCTAGTCCTTAAGGGTGCATCTTGACAAATTCTGCCTTTTTCGTGGCAATTATTGTAGCTTGAGTCTTTTACATGTTTATCTTCTGAATTAGGGGTCTTGTTTATTTTTCTTCAATGTGCACCCAATTTCAACACTGCATGTACTCAAAATGGGGCAGGATTACCATCTCCCAGCCACTATTTCACCCCTCCTTTTTCAGTGCATAAGCTTCCTTGTCAGTAGGACTAATTACACAGTTA